>NC_037668.1:121651334-121940552 GCF_003255815.1 Theropithecus gelada | reverse complement strand
ACTGCAAGCTCCGCCTCCCGGGTTCACGCCATTCTCCTGCCTCAGCCTCCCGAGTAGCTGGGACTACAGGCGCCTGCCACCTCGCCCAGCTAGTTTTTTGTATTTTTTAGTAGAGATGGGGTTTCAGCTTGTTAGCCAGGATGGTCTCGATCTCCTGACCTCGTTATCCGCCTGTCTCGGCCTCCCAAAGTGCTGGGATTACAGGCTTGAGCAACACACAACTTTTGAGCCGCCCCCTTGGCTTATCACCTTGAAAAACACGCCAGATCCATTGCTTTTACACACTGCTGTTTACCTCATTGTTTATGTTGTATATGTGGGTCATCTGTTGTTTAGGTTAGATTGAAGTCTGGCTGTGTTGGTGTAGTTAGCTTTTAATTATTTCCAGAAGAAAGATAGTATACCATATCCATATAAGCATTTAATATAATGGTGTTTTCTTTTTGATCTAATGTTCAGCTTCAGCCTAGGAGACACCCTGAATGATCCAGGCTTGGGGACTGTCAGAGCTATTATTATTATTATTTATTTATTTATTGAGACTGAGTCTCACTCTATCACCCAGGCTGGAGTGCAGTGGCACGATCTTGGCTCACTGCAACCTCTGCCTCCTGAGTTCAAGTGATTCTCCTGCCTCAGCCTCCCGAGTAGCTGGGATTACAGGCACATGCCACCATGCCTGGCTAATTTTTGTATTTTTAGAGATGAGGTTTCACCATGTTGGCCAGGCTGGTCTTGAACTCCTGACCTCAAGTGATCTGCCACCTTGGCCTCCTAAAGTGCTGGGATTATGGGCATAAGCCACCATGCCAGGCCTATTATTATTATTTTAAAGCATAATTATTTAATGTGGATTTTGCATATCTACTGCATTTGATCCCTTTCCGAATAGTTTTCACTGTTTTCTTTAATTACTGTACTTCAAAATACAGAAATTTTAGAAAACAGAGAAACACTATTTGGTATATATACTCTTCGTATTTTTTTTAAATGCATATAGATTTATTTTCTGTTTTCAGCAATAATATTACACAGTTTGTTTTAAACTGTATAGTATTTTTTTTTTTTTGAGATGGAGTCACTCTTGTCACCCAGGCTGTAGTGCAATGGCACGATCTCAGCTCACTGCAAACTCCGCCTCCCGGGTTCAAGCAATTTTCCTTCCTCAGCCTCCTAAGTAGCTGGGATTACAGGCACCTGCCACCATGCCCGGTTAATTTTTGTATTTTTAGTAGAGACAGGGTTTCGCCATGTTGGCCAGGCTGGTCTCAAACTCCTGACCTCGTGATCCACCCGCCTCAGCATCCCAAAGTACTGGGATTATAGGCGTGGGCCACTGTGCCCGGCCTAAACTGTGTACTATTAAACTGTATATTGTTTACTTTAGTAATAGATCATGAATGTATTCTCACGCTACTATAGAAATTGTAATGGCTGTGTAATATTTAATTATATAGATTTATATAAGCTATTCTCCATTATTCTACTTTTATTTATCAAACATTTATATAAGAACTTACTACTAAGCTCCAAATAGATATTAACTCATTTAACTCTCATAATAACTTTATGAGGTAAGTACTATTTATATCCCCATTTTGCAGATGAGGAAACTGAGTCACAGGTTAAATAACTTGTGCCAGGGCACACCTCTTTGTAAGTGATAGAGCCAGATTCAAACCCAGACGATCTGGCTCCAAAGTCTATGCTGTAATCACAGCCCTCTCCTTGCTTCCCTCTCTACCTCTATTGAAAAGTAAAGACCTTTCTTTCCTGGGAGAATAGCTTAATCTTCATAAGACTTCCCTGGCAAATAAGGGAACTGCTGTCCTGTGAGTCACTGTTATTTACAATTAAATTGTGAGCTGCTGAGATGACAGGCAAAGAATCATCTGGGCAGGATGGGCGGTGTGAGCTCTGCAGCCCAGAGACGGTGACTCCAGGAGGAACTGTAGACTTGGATCCAACCAGGCTGAGGTCCAAGTTACTCACCCACTGGCAGAACCCAAGTGGCTCTGCCTGCCCCGAAGCTACTGTAATTTCCTCACACCCAACTGAGAAGGTCTTTCCTTTGCATTCTACTGCAGGAGCTGCTGCATCTGACCCAAGCCTGCCTGGAGAAAGGAGGAAGAGGCAAGGTAGGAAGTGGCCTGGACTCCTGCTGCTCTGCCCCAGAGTACAGGGCAGAAACTGCAGCTGGAGCTGTGGGGTGGTCTTGATCCAGCCTACAAAGTGACTTCTGGGGCAGTGCCTGGAGTGTATGAGAATCCTCTTAGTAACCTGCAGAAGCTCCAGGGTAGTTGTTTCTGGGTGACTCTGGGATCCTTATTCATCACAGCCCTGAGACTGGGCTTTGGCTTCAGCCACCTCCTTTCCTATACTCTCCCTTCCAATAATGACAATATGATATCATAGCTGACCGTAATTGTTCTGTCTGACATTTAATTCATTCTGACTCATTAAATTCTCACAACAGCGCTATGAGGTAGAATGATGGTTACCATAATTATCCTCATTTCAGTGATGAAGAAAGGCAGCCACAGGGAGGCTGAATAACCTGCCGTAAAGGGGGGAGGGTTTCAGGTGCTGGGAGCAAGGTCATGCAGAGTTGTGACCTTGACTTGTATCCCAAACAGACCCTGGGAAGGGAGCAGTGGCTGGAGGCAAAACTGCAGGTGAGCCACCTTGCTCCTCTTAACCCTACTGGGAGGAGAAGTTCTAAACAAACAATTGGCATTTGGCAGGGGAGTGTTAGGGCTGGAGGTGGTCGGAAGTTGTATTTTATTGAAGCACTTTGGCAGTTGTTTGCAGGGCTGTAGTAGGTTTATATGACATAACATTCCTGCTCTCTCTCTGGGAAGTCTGTCAGTTTTCCTTTATTTCCGCATTTACAAGGGAGCCTGGAACACATACACCCCACATTGAAAGTCAATGTCACAGGGTAAATTGGTCCAGGGAGGCATGATTATCACTGCAGTCCTAAGACTTGCCACTCTAAATGCACGAGATGGAGATGATTACATACCACCCAGCCTGTGAAGTTCTTTTCCATGCAGAAACCCCACAAGTTGGGTTCCCACCTGGGTCAGGACTCCACCCCCTTCTCCTAAACATGGAAACAACCCCGGGTGGAGCTAGAACCAGCTCAAGTCAGATCTCCCATTCTAGGAAGATCATTGGCCTAACTTGATAACAATGTATAGAAAAGATGCTTTATACAGAACTGGGTAAGGCTTGGCAAAAACTGACTTTCCTGCAGCTAAATGCATGCTGGTATGTACCTATTGAGTTTTGGAGCAACTAACTCTTAGGAATGTGTGTGTACTTTTGTCTTAGGAAAAAGAAAAGATACATGGTTTTACCTGCCATAGTCCTTGAAAGTAAGTAAACCATGAAAAATAAAAGTGCAATGTCTGATAGGCTTTTAAAAAGAAGAATTGCTGCTGTCCTAGTTGGAGCCACAGTAATGTTATTACCTCCAATAATGAGGCAGTCCCCTGACTTGGCCTTCTACCGTCTATTCTCCCCACCATGAACAGATGGATCACTTAAAAGTGCAATAGATCGGCCAGGTGTGGTGGCTCACGCCTGTAATCCCAGCACTTTGGGAGGTCGAGGTGGGCGGATCACGAGGTCAGGAGATCGAGACCATCCTGGCTAATACGGTGAAACACCATCTCTACTAAAAATACAAAAAAATTAGCCGGGCGTGGTGGCAGTCACCTGTAGTCCCAGCTACTTGGGAGGTTGAGCCAGGAGAATGGCGTGAACCTGGGAGGCGGAGCTTGCAGTGAGCCGAGATTGTGCCACTGCACTCCAGCCTGGGTGACAGAGCAAGACTCCGTCTCAAAAAAAAAAAAAAAAGTGCAATAGATCATGTCACACTCTTGCCTAAAAACTTGTGGGGACTTCCTTTCACACCCTGATGGGGTCCACACTCCTCACAGGGCATTCATAATGCACCCCTGACTTTGGAGATGCAGTGCAGTGTAGTATAATAGCTAAGTGCTCCATGGCTATGGCACTAGCTGGAATCATAGCTCTGTCCCTCACTAGCTGTGTGACTTTGGCCAAGTATCTCTACTTCTCTGTGTCTGTGTTTTTATTTGTAAAATGAGAATAGCAGTACCTACCTCATAGATGCACGTAATGAGCACCCGACAGCCATCTCAGCTGTTTTTATTATTACTTTTGATCTCATCGTCTCTACTTTCCCCACCCCCAGCTCATTACACTCCAGTCACACCAGACATCTTTCTGTTCCTCAAATTTGCCAAACCTAAGTCTACACGTGGACTTTTGCCCTAGAGTGAGTGAAACTGTCTGCCCACACCCACTCCCACTCAGGCCTGTGAGCTGCTGGTTTCTTCTCATTTTCAGGTTCCACATGAAGGCACCTCCACAGACAGGCTTTCCCTGACCACCTATTCCAAATCAGCCCTGAGGCTCTCACTAGCCCTGTGCCACCCTATGGCAATTTCTGTGATGATGGAAATGTCCTGTATACCACTAACCATGAGCCACATTGGCTATTCAGCACCTGAAATGTGGCTAGTGTGAATAACTCAATGTTTAATTTCACTTAATTTTAATTCATTTAGACTTAAATGTAAATAACCACATGTGGCTTCTGTATTAGACAGTCCAGCTGTAGCTATTACCTGACTTGTGGCACTTGTCACTCCCTGGACTTGTCTTGCTGATTCATTTGTTGTTTGCAGTCTGCCTCCCCCAACCAGACAGTAAGGCCAAAAGAAGTGGCAGAGGGCCTTATGCACCTTGTTCACCACTGTGTCTCCCTGTGCCTAGGAATATGTCTGGGTCTTTGTGGGGCTCAATAAGATTTGTTGGATAAATAAATGAATGGGCATATAAAAGCACTCTGTAAACTAAAATACATAACATAAATGTAGTACATTATCATTATATGTATATATAATTTGAAAGCCTGCAGGGGTATCTTTTTTGTTTTTTTTTAAGAGACAGGGTTTTGCTCTGTCACAGGCTGGAGTGCGGTGGCACAACTATAGCTCGCTGCAGCCTCCAACTCCAGGGCTCAAGCAATCCGCTGGCCTTAGCCTCCTCAGTAGGTAGGACTACAGGAGTGTACCACGACACCTGCTAATTTTTTAAATAGAGACAGAGTCTTGCTTTGTTTCCCAGACTGGTCTTGAACTGCTTCAAGCATTTTTCTGCTTCAGCCTCCCAAAGTACTGGGATTATAGGTGTGAGCCACTGTGCCTGGCTGTGTTTCACTTTTAAAACATCCCTAATACACATACAGAGCTGATCGTTAAATGTCAATAATTTTTAAAAGTTGTTTTCCTGTTTGGAGTGTATTTTTTATGTCTTCAAGTGAGACCCCCTCACCACACGGGTAGTACATATGATATACAGTCCCTCTGGAAACCTAAGGAGGGCCTGGCCTGATCACAATTCCAATTTCAGGCAACTTCTGAGCAGCTGTCTTTGAGTTAAGTAAAGCAGGACACACCTGTGAGCTCTTCTGCCTAGCACAGGCCGCGGTGGCCAGCCCTGGACCACAGAGGGCAGGCTCCCTTCGCTGGTCCCTGGGCTGTTCATCTGCTGGCCAGAGACCACTGCTCTGGGCTTGACCAGGATCAGGTCTGAAGCCTCTGACATGTGTGGGCAGCTGCCATTCTATCATGAAAACATGAGTTTTCCTAAGGGGATTGCAGTATTCTGGAAATTAAAAACAAGGTGGGAGCAAGTCATCTCCTTCCTGTGGGAGTAGCTGAAGCTCAGTTGTTCTGAAATACAATGCCTGGCACTCCTGGGAGGGCTGGGACCTGGCCCGTTCCATGCCACTGGGCGGTGTGCGGTTTCCAAAGAGGGCTTGGGCTATTATCTGACCTCATGTCTTAATGAAGTGCTTTGGCTTCATGTCTGCCTCTGAGAGAGCTCTGTGACTGCAGCAGCAGAGTCAAATCGAAGACAGGGGACATCCCCCCAACCCCCATCCTCACCCCTACCTGGGCCTGAGCCCAGGAACTCCATGAACACAGACTCACTGCTGCTTCCATTGCTCAGAGCCAGCTGCAGGGTCTGGGAACCAGGCTCAGCTGGCTGTGCCAGGCCGGCCTGGACCTCCCCTGACCTGGACCTGAGCTGATAAGTTGGGGGCACAGTCAGGAGACAGTTGGACTGAGGTTGTTTTTAAGACTCCTCTGTGGCCCATGTGCTTCGATTTCTTGTCAACACTCTCCCTTCTGACGTGCCTAACTTGCCTCTCCCTGCCATGCCTAGGCACACATTTTCTTCCCATAACATCAGACCCGATTCTCAGAATGAGAACAGGGCGTATTCATGGGGGCGCAGCTTTAGGAAGGGGCCTGCTGCAGTGGTGTGCTGTGCCTAGGGGCATGAAGTGTGCAGGGGTAGGTGTGCTGGCCCTGAGACTTTCCACTGTGAGAATTTCATTCCCACAGCGCCAGTGGGTGGATCGATATCTTCAGGAAGGTGAGGTTTAGTTTGTGGAGAAAGCACCAGGAACAGCGTGTCCACCCCCAACCCCACCCCAAGCCGCAGGCTCCTGGACGGCCTGGGTTCTTCCACGACACTCACCCAGCCCTTCTCTATTTAGGGCCCATGCCTGGAGCACAGCCCAGTCCCACCCTGCCCCTGAGGGTGGCTCACATGTTCTTAAGGCAGGTACCAGGAGGATGACTGGCCACTCAGGGATGCAGGAAGTGGCTCTTCCGCATGGCCTGCCTGGTGAGTCACCTGGAGAATGCTGGGCCCAGGTCAGTCCTCCTGGTCCCACAAGGCCCGTAGACAACAGAAATGGAGACAGAATCATCCTTAGAGAGAGGCCCAGGGGCAGGGCTGGGAAGCCGGCAGAGTGGGGACAAAGAGGGCCACCACATAAAACAGGCCCCTGTGGGCCTGCCCGGCCCCCCATCACACATGGTGGTCTGTGCAGTGTTTCTTTTGTCCCAGTGGCTTCATTTTGTTTCCACTTTTTATAAATGCTTGCTAATTCAGCTTCACTTTTTTCGAAATAATAATATGTCATTGTGAAGAGATGTCCCCTGCCAGGCATCTTTAGGGCTTTTCTCACAGCCCAGCAGACCAATGCACGTGAGGGCATCAATGTCCTCCCCCAGCCTGGTGAACCCTGACTTCCACTCCAATGGAAGAGATGTGGGGTGGCTGGTCGCTGCCTCTCTTGAAGGCACGTTTTGGGTTGGAAGGAGGCCTTGGGCCCCCTAAGGCAAGCTCAATAAGGGAACCAGTGACAGCCTAGAACTCAGCCACACAGCTCCTTTCAAGGCAAATGGGGACCTCACGATGACCGCTGTGGTTATTCAGTGCCTGTGTGTGGCAGGCCCTCTGCTCCATGCTCCTTTGACATCATTGGGTCTAATTCTCAAGGGCCAGTCCAAGAGGCAAATATTCTTGTTACCCCATTTTAGAGTGGGGAAACAGGAGCAGAGAGGTGAAGGAATTTGCCCAAGCTCACACAGCTTTGAGCAGCAGAGCCACTGCTCAAAACCCAGGTTTGGCTGCTCCCGAAGGCTGTGCTTTTAACACCACACCATCTGCCTCCCACCTGGTGAGGTCCGCTGAGGGCGCCCACATCCCTGCTTGGTGCTAGGTCCTGAGGGGACGGCAGATGCCCATGGGCGGACCCTGCCCTCTGCAGTAGCTTAGAGCAATCTGCTTCCTTCCCCAAAAGGCCTGAGTCAAAACACTCTCCACTGATGAAATGTTTCTTCCTGTGGAATTCCGCTGAAAGACGGCTCCTGACTGTGTCCATTTGTTCTCCACAGGAGAATCCTGTAGGGGAAAGATTATCAAAATATTTGCCAGCCTTGCAGGGAGTATTCAGAGTCGTTGCCAGAGTGCTACTGGATGTGTGAGGTGCTGCTGTTCCTCCTGGCTTCTGTTTGTATCCATCTGCCAAGGAGGGGAGAGGGGCAGAATCTCTGTTTAACCTATAGGTGGAAGCTATAGTTAGTATTCTATGAGCCCATCGGGGATGCTCAAGTACAGTGCAGATGTCTGCCAGTGGCATGTCCAAATAAATAGGCATTTAAGGATTTCCTAGGCCAGGCGTGGTGGCTCATACCTGTATTCCTAGCATTTTGAAAGGCTGAGGCAGGCAGATCTCTTGAGCTCAGGAGTTTAAGACTATCTCTATAAAAAATACAAAAATTAGCCAGGTGTAGTGGTGTGCCCCTGTGGTCCCAGCTATTCAGGAGGCTGAGGTGGGAGGATGACTTGAGTTCAGCAGGAGGAGGCTGCAGTGAGCCAAGATTACACCACTGCACTCCAACCTGAGCAACAGAGCTAGACCCTGTCTCAAAAGAAAAAAAAAAAAAAAGATTTTCTAGTTTAAAGCATTAGGGAAGATCTAAACTTTGAACTGGGTGAAGTGCAGTTGGCATACTCCTGGAGTCTTGGGTGTGCTGAGCCCCCAGGGTGGGGGAAAGAGCCCTGGGTTTTGGTCAGAAGATCTGACAACTTAACTGGCTCTGCCCTTGACTGGCCAGGCAAGGCCCTTGCCTCCCTGGACTCATTGCCTTACCTGTAAAGTGGGGTGGGGTAGCCAGGGGAGATGATCTCTGAGAGGCAGGGCAGCATCTGGGAGCCAGGCTGTCCAAGTCCCTTCATAAGAGCTGGGAAATGGCGGGCAACCTCTCTGGGTCTGTTTCCTCATGTGTACTGTGTGTGTGTGTGTGCACGTGTGTGTGTGAAATGGGTCTATATGTAATGTCTCTGGAACAGTGCTTGGCTATTACATAACAAGCAGTCAATAAACTTGGCTATTATTATTTATGGCCCCTCCCCACTCCCTCATGAACTAAACGGTGGGTCTTGGCAATCATTCTCTGAGAGAAAATGCTTTGGTGGAGCAGTGGGTTGAAAAGCTGGCTGGAGGGAAAGAAGATTCTTCCTTGCTGGAGTTTAAAAGCAAGACATGGGGCTGGGAGGAAGAGAGAATCACTGAGGCCAGTATATGATCAGTTCATGAGTTCTTCTGCCCATCCACCGCCCCCGCCCCCCCACCGCAACAAGGTACAGCTTTAATGCAATGATTTCACCCCTATAGAAATCCTTGAGGATGGGGTGAGGAAGGCAAGGAGTGTAAATGTCCCCAGGGCCCAGGCTCCCTGATAGCATCTTGGAAGCATGAATAGGAAGAAGACTGTAGGGAGATTGGCTTCAAGTTCCGAAGCAGAACTCTTCAAACTTTTTCTGTTCCTTTTCACTATTTTGAGTTTCTCTCCCGCCAAGGGAAAAACTTTGCAGGTGACACAGTGTGAGTTAAGAAAACCCCATGTGTCAGAGCCAGACAGAGGGGAGAATTCAAATTCGATTTCTACAGTTTAATGGCCGACCAGGGTTATTTTTTCCCTCTGAGGTTCAGTTGCTTCATCTGTAAAACGGAGATAATGACACTTGTTTTACAGGGTTGTTGGAGAATTAAATGTGAACATACATGTACAGCAGAAAGCAGGGGTTCAGAAAAGCTAGGTCCCGTCCGCTGCATCCCGTCCCTGTCTGTGCCTAAGAGGGTACTCCACTTGCCTGTCCACCTTCTGTACCAAGCCAAAAAAGCAGGAGGCACGATTCCCTTGTGTTGTGTGCTGTTCGCTTTCAGAACAAGGCTATAATCTTCCTAGAAGTTCCTGGGCAGGTCAGAACCTGTGAGCTGTCGTCAGTAGTGGATGCTGTTAAGGTGAATCTATAAATAGGAATGAAACAAAAGGAGAAAACTCAACAGCCCCCTTTTACCTGACATTAGGCCACAGACAGATTGGTCACAGACTTAGCTTAGCAGCCAAGGTTGATGCTAAAGGCTGAGCACAGTGGTAGTCACAGGGCAGACTAAGGACACCTCTCTTTATCAGGTATCCTCCACCCCACTCAGGAATGGGTTGTTGGAGTTTAGGTGGCCAGGGCCACAGTCATGATTATACTGCCTTCTTTCCTCTGGCCATGGAGGCCTTATGGTTGGGGTAGTCTTGGAGGGAGTGGGATGGTCCTGAAGGGATTAAAGGAGGAGTAGGGCACAGTCACGGGCCTGGGAAGCATCTCAATGGGCTGAAATTCTAAGCCCTCGCACAGTAAGGTCCCTGGGGCTCCCAAAGCCCTTGTCATCTTCTGCCAGATCCTGGGTTCCTCTTATGTTCTCCTAAACTTTCTCATGGCTGCTACCAGTGTCTTATCTCTCAAGGTTGTGACAATCCAAAATGGTGCCTTTTTGCAGATTAGAAATAGGCATCCCCTTTCCCCAGCAAATGCAGTCCTGCACCAGGACACACACCTTGTGATACAGGTGCATAGGCTAGATTTCAGCCCCAAGTTGCCCCTTTGGCTGAGCTGCCTTGTCCTGCTTCTCATGCTCTGCTTCAGTGGTCAGGACTGGCCATACTGCTTCTGCTGCTGCCTCCTCTGAACTTGCTGCCCCCGCCTCCACCGTAGCCCTTCCCATGAGCAGAGCTGGCTTTCAGTAAGACACAGAAGGTAGCCTGGATGTGTCAGATTTTCTAGCACTCTCTTTGTTTTGTTTTTGTTTTTGTTTTTGTTTTTGTTTTGAGACAGAGTTTTGCTCTTGTTGCCTAGGCTGGAGTGCAAAGGCATGATCTTGGCTCACTGCAACCTCTGCCTCCCGGGTTCAAGCGATTCTCCTGCCTCAGCCTCCTGAGTAGCTGGGATTAACAGGCATGTGCCACCACACCCGGCTTATTTTGTATTTTTAGTAGCGACGGGTTTTCTCCATGTTGGACAAGCTGGTGTTGAACTCCTGACCTCAGATGATCCGCCGCCTTGGCCTCCCAAACTGCTGTGATTATAGGCGTGAGCCACCATGCCCGGCCTAGCCCTCTCTTTGAAGGGGCTTGTGATCCATTCCAGGGCTGGGTCAGAGGACACTTGAAGGATGCCACAGAGTCCAGCTGTATAGTATTCTCTCTAGCATCATTCAGCACTGCAGGCCCAGGTGAAGGTCTCCCCATCTGCTATAGTAGTGAGAATCCCCCACCTATCCAAGGCTGAGGGCAGTGCCCCCAAGATTGTTCAAGAGAGCGCGTCCCCAAGTCCTGGGGCCTCCAGTATCAGTCTCGGCCTCTTCACCTTTCCTCCCAGTAGGGCATGTAGGCTGTCTTACAAACAGCACCCTGGGTGCCTGCTCTGGCATCTCAGGATGCCTGAGGCGGGCAGGTAAGTGGGCTACACCCTCCCTCCCAGCTGAACTATCCCCTCACAACTGGCCTGGCCCTTAGGGTTCAGGATAGTCCAAAAACATGACATTTTATGATTCCATCTCTCCCCCTTTTAAACTCACATCCACATCCCTGCCAGAATATCTGGACCACCTGTTTAGACGTGAATGGTCTGAAGCCAAGTTTCTGGTAGCTTTGCCAATAGCCAGGAGAGGCCACTCCCTTTGAGGGGCAGAGGTTGAGGTGCACTGTACCTGGGTGGTCCTGCTGCTTCACTGTGAGAGACTGAGGGAGGAGGGGAGGGCTGGTTTCAGACACATTTGTGGGTGCACAGAGACGCCAGCTGCCAGTCACTGAGGTAACAATCAGGGCTGGGGGAGGCTGTAACACCTTAAAACAGTCCTCAAACTTTCTCTCCACAGCTAAAAGCTGGATTTACCATATAATCTGGTAAGTGGAAAGTGACACAGGAATATGCTTGAGAAGTGCCAACCTAGAGCCAAAAAAGAAGTTGCTGGGGACACAATGCCTGGGCAAGGGACGGCTGGTTAGATAAAGAATGAAAGAAACTGTAGGAGCAATGGCATGGAGGCACCAAATAAAGGGTGAGTTCAGGGGAAGCATCCTGAGGAATTTGGATTTCCACTTATGGGTGGCAAGAAGCTCTTGAAGGGCTTTAAGTGGTGGAGAGATGGATCAAGCTTGCCTTTCAGAAACATCACTCTGGGGCCTGAGTGGAAGACAGACTGGAGAAGGGCAGGATGGGAGGGAGGGAAACCAGCTGGGAAGCAATGGAGAGTCCAGGCGAGAGAGGAGGGGACTCTGGGCCAGAGTGGTGGTGGGGGAAGGAGAGGAGGGCATGACTTTGAGGATTTCTTAGGGATAAAGTCCCCAGGCCTTGGTGAGAGATTGGCTGTGTGTTATTTGTGTGTGGGTGGAAATGGAGAGAGACTGGGACCCAGGGTGGTTCCCAGGGTTCCAGCTTGGGCAATAGCTGGATGGAGATGCCATCCTAATATTTGGGAATTCAAGAGAAGAGGGAGCTGGCTGTGTAGTGTGCAAATTTTAAACTGTCTGTCCCATAATCAGCGTTTAGCAAACCATTTGGATGTGAAAACTAAGCTAAAGACACAGAGCTGGGCACAGTGGCTCATGCCTGTATTTCCAACTACTTGGGAGGTTAAGGCTGCTTGAGCAGGGGAGGTCAAGGCTGCAATGAGCTTTGATTTCGCCACTGTGCTCCAGCCTGGGTGACAAAGCAAGACCCTGTCTCAAGAGAAAAGAGAGAGAGAGAGAGAGAAGCAGTAGCAGATTGCATTATACTGTGGAAGTGTGCGTGATGACCAGGCAGAGTAGACCAAGTGCAGGACCTGGATACGCCCATTTTCAAGGTGGCTGGGGAAAGAGGACACACAGAAAGACAGGCTGGAAACTGTCAGAGAGGTAGCAAAAGAGTCGGGAGAAAACAGTGTCTCAGAGGTCACAAGAGCTGAAAGATTCACGAAAGAGGAAGCAGTCAACAATGTCAAATATAGCAAAAAAGCCAAGTAACACAAGTTCTAAATCCTGTCCACAGGATCCTGCACTGAGGAAGTCATTATCAACCTCAGGGAGAACAATTTCAGACGAGGGGCTGAGGCAGGGGTGACTGCAGAGAATTACAGAGCCTTTGGTGAAAGGAAGACAGGAGATTGGATAAAGATGGTAGATAGGGGCATAAAATCAAGCAAGCTATTCAGGGCAAGGGAAACTTGAGCAGCTTCATTGGCTGAGCTGGAACAGCCAGCTAAGAGGGAGGCGTTAAAGATAGAGAGAAAGAGGGTGATTGATAGAGTGGGATAGGAATGGGATGGATGACAGCAAGAACATACTGGGTGGGTTTCTACTGAACCACAGGATCACAGTGAAGAGACAGATGGAGAGGATGACAGTCATGTCAGTTCCACTGTAGGGGGAAAAGGAGTGGGAGTTGGAGCCTGATGGCCTCATGGGCTCTAATTCTAGATGAAGTTGAGCTTACCCTAGATTTGTGATGGGGTGGACCTACAGGGTTGTGGGGTTTCTCTGAAGATCTCAGAGAAGATGGAATGAATTAATCTGAGCATTCCTCAGGAAGTACAACAGAAGGATATGGGTCCAGACTGACAACAAACTAGCTCATGTGATTAACCATGGGTGGGCAGGGAAGGAAGAAGGAAGCCCAGGAGGTGCCTGATAGACCAGAATGATGTCGATGCATGAAAGGATTATGCTCAAGGGCCAGGGGCCAGGGAGGAGGAATGTGGGAGGGTGAGGGGAATGTGGGCAGAAAGAGGCTACTGGCGTGAAGATGTCAGGGGAGGAGCAGTCCCAGGGAATAACGAGACCCAGGTGGGCCAGAGTGTAGGCTGAGGTGGAGCACAGGTGAAGGTGATTGGAGTTGGGAGGTCATTTTACTTTGAGGCTGGAGCATTGGAGGTGCTGTCACAGGACAGGAGTGGGTGGCTTTGAGGGCCCCAGCCATTTCCAGGGTGAATTAGGAACAGTGTTTGGTGGATTACAACAGGAGGAGTGTGGTTCGGGGTTTCCTAAATGTGTTTGATCATAAGGACACATGGGCTCTTGTTAAACATTGGCCTCAAGGTTTCACTTGGATCTCTCCAATTCAGACCTCTGGGACAGGAGCTGGGGGATGTGCATGATTCTGATGATCAGGTGATTCTAATGATCAGGAAAGTTGGAGAAGGTTGATATTAGGCATAGGCCTCCAAGTATGGAGAAGGGGACTATAGAGAAGAATGGATGAGAGGTTTGGAAAAGAAAGGGGTAGGGAGAAGAAAGAGGAAAGGACCAGGAGAGCTATGGAGAGTGGAGTGGAGAAGAGAATTCTTGCCCAGGGGACTCACATTTTGGATGCTGAGCAAGAATGATGTGATGTGAAGAACTCTGGGGTCATGACTGGGCTCAGTCACAGTAGCCGGGGTCCCATGGTGGCTGGGAGGGCATCAGTCCCTGGAAAGTCCTTTCTTTGTCCCTTGGTGATTCATGCAGGGCATCTCAGGATCCCAGAGCAGGGACCAGATTGACATGGAAGTGGAGTTGCTAGCCACCAGTGTGATGTGATTTCCACGTGCCAGGGGAGCTCCCCACCTTGCGCTCTGTGAGCATCCCTCACCAGAAATTCCACCAGGAGCCAGGTGAGGCTGAAGCAACCCAGGTGTGGAGGGAATGACACAGGCTTTAGAATCCTGGTCAGATCTGTATTCTCATCCTCTGATACTTTCTAGACATGCAACCTTGGGCAACTTAGCTTCTCTATGAGCCTCAATTTCCTCATCTATAAAATAGGGATAATAATACCTGCCTCGAAGAGCTGTCATGAGGATTAAGTGGGCAAAGCACATAGAGTGCCAAGAGTAGGTGCTCAGGGCCTTGAGCAAGAGGCAGAGCCTTGGTGGTGGAGACCACTATAAGCTCCACTCCACACTGAGAGCCCAGAGAAGATGGGAGATGAACAGTGGGAGAGAAGCACAGGAGGTGAGCATCCCTGGAGCTACTCTTGAGTTTCTGCCCCCTACTAGTCACCAAAATCACAGCAGTCCGTGTTTACAGAGGCATCTTACCTGTCCCTATTTTTACTGTGTTACCAAGGTGGTAACAGTATAATATTATTTTTGTATAAAGTGTTGATCTGTTGTCCCCAGCACCTTGCACTTTGGGGGACACTATATGTTCATTATCAATATATTCTGAAATAAGAAACAGAAACCAGAAATTTAATCATCCAGTACCCAGTCCACAAGAAAGGCCAATGACTCACTTCAGAATATGCGAGGATTGTTCACTCATTTCCTTCCATGTGGTGTGTTTGTCACTGCCTGGTCATGCTGTGAGGAAAAGCTGCTCTCACCTTCATGTTCATGAACCTGAGACAGACGAGGTCACATGGAGATCACTCAAGGGGTTCGCTCTTCCTGGAAATGCTGACAACTGAGAAGTTTGCCTCCCACAGCTGTATGAAAGGTTTTGTGAGGAGGAGGTTAGGTCAGCACCAGGAGTTAGCCCCTCAAGGTGCTATTCCCTAAGCCTAGCACAGGAAAAAGAAATTTCCTCTGTACTGGGTGGGGAGATGACTGCTGGCTTGCTCCCTTGAAGGAGGGTTGTTGAGCTGGAGCAGTGCCTCTCACACAGGTCACCAGGAGGCTTGTTAAAATGTGGGTTCTGAGTCAGTGCCTTGGGGTGGGGCTGAGATTCAGCATTTATGACAAACCCTGGGCATTGGAGAGGCAGCTGCTCCACAGCCCCAGGACAGGACTAGGACTCCAGGGTCACACCTGTGAACCTTCAGTGTGGGTTCCTGCCGTGGAGAAAATTCAAATGTATGTAGAGGCTTGACTGATTCCTGACCTGCTTGAGACCCCCACACACCCTGACCCTATGTCTGAAACTCTGTTCAAAAGTCCAAATCTCAAATATCTATGGAATGCCTAGCAAGTGCCAGGCACTGGGCTAAGTTTACCTAACCCAGCTTGCTTGCTTCTCTTAAGACTCACTGTGCCATTCCACACCACGCTCAAGCAATCAACACCAAACTCTCCCACTCACTCTGAGGAACAAGGGTTCACACTGGGAGGTGAAGCGGGCAGTGGAGACAGGGAGGCCAGTTTAGGGAGCTCCACATCCCAGCTCTGTGAACTTGGCTGGTTACTCTGCCTTTTTGTGCTTCCATTTTCTCATCTATAAAAACGGCTTAATAACCCCCACGTCTCTGGGTTGCTGAAAGGATTAACGCAGATGATGCACGCAAAGTTCTTAGCCCTGGGCTGGTAAGCATAGCTGTTATGATTCATATTTAGGTTGTGTTTCCTCCATCAGAACCTTTGGTGCTCTGTCCCTCTTTGCAGACACCTAGGCCAATTCTTGTGTGACTCCTTATGCTTGACTGTGTTACTATCTGGAAATTATTCTTACCATTTGGAAACCTCAGTCAACAGCACCATTAAAAGCAGTTCCAAATGGTTACCACACAAGAGGAGTGCCCCACAGCAGCTGTGTGTGCACTGGGGAGGGGAGTTCCTGTGAGGAAAGAACCAGAGAGGAAAGGGCCAACCCGACAGCCTCTTGCAGCCCTCCAGCTTGCTGTGCCAACTGCTCTTGCACTGGACACTGAGCTGTGCGGCAAGGACTTCATTCCTAATAATGCAGTGTCAGTTATAAATCATTTATTTAAAAATCAAACTGGCCAACCCTAGATTGTCTTTACCATAGCACCACTTTCACTCACTTGCATTCCAAAGAGATTTTAGAAACATTATTTAACTTTTCATCATGGCATTTTTCAACCATACGCAAAAGTAGAGAGAATAGTGTAACGGACTCCAGCTTTAAGAGTTGTCCACATTTTAGCAGCAAAAGGTCTCTTGAGGGAAAGAGAATGGTGTGGGTTCATACACCCCCACCACCCACATAAGAGTGAATTGTACATATTCTTGTCTTATTGGAAAAAAGTCTGAGAACTCTGGGTCTTTCCTACCCATTTCCATTTGACTCACTGTGCCATTCCACACCATTTTTTTTTTCTTTTTCTGGAGAATGGGGTAATGACCCTTACTTTGCAGGGATCGACTGAGCCTGAAAAATGGGCTGCTGGTCAGAGCCTCATACATGGACATCCCTTCCTGGGCTCTGCCTGCCCCCTCTGCTCCTGGGTGGAAAATGAGGAAGTAACAGGCACAAGCAGGAGGCTGCTGAGCTGGGAGCAAGGACCAAGGCTCCACTCTGGCCCCTCCCACCACCCACTGGCAGCCACCTGCCTGCCCAGGCCACCTGTCTCTTGCGGGGTGGATTGTGTCCTGTTTGTAGAATAACTCCTGTAAAAATAAGCACCCTAAATAGCCTAGAGAAAGGGACAGTAATCTGACGCCGGGCTGCGTGTACCCCACAGGGAAGGGGTGTGTCTGTCATACTTGCCCCTGCTTTGATTTAGCTCTGAAGTGCAGGGGAGACCATTTTCCTCACTCAGCAACAGCAGCCTGTGAAGTAATGGGAGGCCGTCCCCGCTGTGGGACCATTACCACTATCATTTCTATAATGCTTTCCTTCTGAGAGGCTGAAGTCACCACTTCCCAACCCTGATAGCCCCACACTGGCTCAGGAAGTGGGTGTTGTGGAAAGAGGATGGGATGTGGAATTAGAACGTCTCACTTTCAGTCCTGGCTCTGCTATGTAATTTGCTTAGTGGCCTTTGGCAATCCCTGAGGCTCCATATTCTCCTCCTGAGTATAATGATATTTTACCCCAGAATGACTCTAAAACTCATATACATATTATTAATCTTATTGGCTTAATTGGACTGGGTTTAGGCAAAACTGTGAAACAGTAGTGTTAATTTAGTATTTTCTACTTTTTCAGTCAGATTCCCCCTTTTTCCCAAGTTCCCCCTTTCCACTTACCCTTGAAGCACCCAATAATGTCAGGCAGCCTGTCAAGAAAATGGCCTAGAAAACTAATATACATTAAAGGGCTAGTAGTTTAATCTTAATAGTTAAAATAGTCTACATTTATCAAGTGCTCACTAAGTGCCTGGCACTAAACATATTTTCTGTAGTTTTCACAACAGCATCATGAGGTATGTAACTATTATCCTCATCTTTCATATGAGAAAACTGATCTAGAAGTCAGACACTTGCTAGGAATTGCACAGCTAATTTGCAAAATCTGGGATTTAAATGCAGATGTGTCCGATTCTAAAAACAGTGTTATTTGTTTATTTAATCTTTTGGAGGCACTGAACCCTAGTGATTAAGAGCACAAAGTCTGAACCAGATGGCCTGGGTTCAGAGCTCAGTTCCTTCACATATTGCTATATGACCTGGGCAAGGACCATGTCCTCATCTGTAAAAGGGGAAAAGAACAGTGCCACCTCATAAGATTATTGTCAAAATCAAATGAGTTAATGTATGTAGGGCTCTTAGAATAGTACCAGGCACATAGTAAGCACTATGTAAATTATAAAACAAAATAAAAGCAATTAGTGATAATCAGAAAAAAGCTCAGTTTAGAATAACATGAAAGAAAAGGAGCATCCCTTTGTGCTCACCAGTCAACTTCACTTCTCAGTTTGATGGGAGGAAATTCTTCAAGATGTTTGTACATAATCCCACACAAATGCACACAATTACAGAAGTCTGTTATTTTCACATGAAAAGGGCAACTTGTATTTTTCACCTAACATTTTATCACAGCTGTCTTGCTGTCAGTACCTATGGAATTACTTCATTCTTATCAGCTGCAGAGTGCATGCCAGGTATAGATGTGCTGTAATTAAATCATTCCTCTACAGATTATCTGTAAATGATGCTGCCATGAGCATTTTAGGTTGTTCATCTTAGTATGTACAGGAGAGTGAAGCCCTGGAAGGCTGACTTTGCTCTCAGAGATTGAGTTGGTACATCTAAGGAAGTCAGGTTTTTCTCTCAGTCTGGCTCCTTTTGTATAGAGGAGCTGTTGAAGCATAAATGCTTTCTGTTCCCTGCATTTCCCTCAACTATCTGCATTCCTCCTGCGCTAGAACAAGGCGCACAGCTCATCATCACCTCCCACCCCCAACCCTGGGGTAGCCCAAAGCATCTAAATGAAGCCCTTTCCGGTCATAACTCAAGAAGGCAGTCAGGTGGCCATTGCCACCAGGTTTTACACACATTTGTTTCCTTTCTCTTCATTTCCATAATTAAGCTCCCTGCCTCCCTACAACTCCTCCCTCTCCTTTATTTCTACAGGCATCTCTAAAATCAACAGTCTGTCCCCAGCACTTTTTTTTTTTTTTTTTTTGAGATGTAGTTTTGCTCTTCTTGCCTAGGCTGGAATGCAATGGTGCGATCTTGGCTCACTGCAACCTCCGTCTCCCAGGTTCAAGTGATTCTCCTGCCTCAGCCTCCTGAGTAGCTGGGACTACAGACACATGCCACCACACCCGGCTAATTTTTGTATGTTTTTTTTTTTTAGTATATGTGCTGCCAAAGCCAGCACTAATTTTTGTATTTTTAGTAGAGGCAGATTTCACCATGTTGGCCAGGCTAGTCTCGAACCCCTGACCCCACGTGATCCACTGGCCTCAACCTCCCCGACCTCCCAAAGTGCTGGGATTATAGGCGTCAGTCACTGTGCCCAGCCCCCAACACTTTTAATCTCTGCCTTCTCTGTGTTCCCACAGCACTGGGAGCTCTGCTGCAGCCCATCCTTCACTCACTCCAGATCCATGCCATGTTCCCTGGTGGGATGAAAGTCCTGGTAATGTGGTTACCTTCATACCTCCCAGGGCTAGTGATGGTTTCCATATGGTAGATGCTCAATGAATTTTTAAAACTTTGTTTATATTTTTAAAATATGTTTTTGAATTTGTTTTTAAATAACATTTTACATGATAAAAATAATATATGCTGGCCAGGCATGGTAGCTCACACTTGTAATCCCAGCACTTTGGGAGGCCAAGGTGGGCAGATCACCTGAGGTCAGGAGTTTGAGAGCAGCCTGGCCAACATGGTGAAACCCTGTCTCTACTAAAAATACAAAACAAAAAACAAAACAAACAAAACCAAGCCAGGTGTGGTGGCACACGCCTGTAATCCCAGCTACTCAGGAGGCTGAGGCAGGAGAATTGCTTGAACCCAGAAGATGGAGGCTGCAGGGAGCTGTGATGGCTCCACTGCACTCCAGCCTGGCCGAAAGAGTGAGAGTCTGTCTCAAAAATAAATAAATAAATAATAAATAAACAAACATACATACATATGGATGGGCGCGGTGGCTCATGCCTGTAATCCCAGCACTTTGGGAGGCTGAGGCAAGCGGATCACGAGGTCAGGAGACCAAGACCATCCTGACTAACACGGTGAAACCCCGCCTTTACTAAAAATACAAAAAATTAGCCAGGTATGGTGGCGGGTGCCTGTAGTCCCAGTTACTTGGGAAGCTGAGGCAGGAGAATGGCGTGAACCCAGGAGATGGAGCTTGCAGTGAGCCGAGATCACACCACTGCACTCCAGCCTGGGCGACAGAGCGAGACTCCATCTCAAAAAATAAAAATAAAAAAAACCCATACACACACGCGCGCGCGAGCACACACACACACACACACTTACTGTAAGGAAAAACTGCAAAGGAAAGCTGTGTAAATAAGGAAATTAAATCATCTGGAATTCCTATCCAGAGATGTTCTGATGTATTTCTTTGAATTGTTGAATTAAGAAGCTAATTAGTGAAAAAAAAAGGCTAGTAATTAGACTGAGGATGTAAATGGGAAACAGGGTCCAGAGTTTGGTGATAAGAGTAAGTCTTGAAATGGGTGGTTCAAATATAGACAATCAGGTTGAGGTGTACTTTGTATAGAAAATGAGCCTGTGTTGTCAAGTTCATCTTTTTTTCACTCTGTCACTATTTATTCAATAGTATTTACTGAGGATTAGTAAGCCATAGTCCTCAGATGATGATTTCTCTGGCCAACGTGATAGTAAGTATGCAGCTATCACACAGGCCTTTTGGAAGCTGAGTTGACCTCCCCACCTAGTAGACTGGACACCAAGTTCATGGCTAGCTCTTCAGGGGTAGGCACCTAGGGGGTAAGGCTTCTGAAATTATTGCAGAATTTTGCCTCTCTGGTTCATATCAGTGTGGCCAGCTCTTTGTATCAGTAGTTATGATATATTAACCTCACGGAATTCTCAATCTTTCTTTCTGCAATTGTTTAAGTTCAGCTTTTCTGATTGGTCTTCCTTGGTGATAGTTTAAGCACTTGTTATTCCTTACCTGTTACTGTTAGGGCTTGGCAAAGCAAGAACTTTAGGGATTGTTCCTTGTTAAAGTGCAGTTCATCTAATGCCTACCCCAGCTGCCTGTTAACTAGTGCTGTTATGGGATGGGACTCAACCGATTACTTTGTGGCAGGAAGGGATCAACTCCAGGTTGAGTGCTCCCTGACAAAGCCTCTTGTGCTTCTCAGAAGTCATTATTATGTTGTCCGTTCATGTGTCTCTTTGGCAAAGGAACCCAGGGTTTCGATATTTAAAAATTTAAGTGTGGCTGGGCATGATAGCTCACGCCTGTAATCTCAGCACTTTGGGAGGCTGGGGTGGGTGGATCATTTGAGGTCAGGAGTTCAAGACCAGCCTGGCCAACATGGCGAAACCCCATCTCTACAAAAATACAAAAATTAGCCTGGCATTGTGGCAATTGCCTGTAGTCCCAGCTACTTGGGAGGCTAAGGCGGGAGAATCCTTTGAACCCAGGAGGTGGAGTTTGCAGTTAGCTGAGATCATGCCACTGCACTCCAGCCTGGATGACGGAGCGACTCCATCTCAAAAAAATAAATAAATAAAAATAAAATAAAAGTTTAAGTGAAGCCTGGTTGTGGACTTGAAGAAATTTGAATTCTAAAATTGTTTATAGCATGACCAACATCCAGGGGATTATATTTATTTAGCCTATGGGGAGCTTTATGATGTAATTTAAAGGTGAAAAGCCAAAGGAGTTCATTCATTCAATAAGTACTGAGTGCCAGGCCCCAAACTAAGAACAAAACAAACAGATACAGATCTTAGAGTCTATAGAGTAACAGGTATTCAACAGCAATAACAGAAATGAATAATTACCAGCTGTGACAAATTCCAGGTAGGAGAGGGTGCTGTAAGGCACATATAACTGGGAAACCTGACCTATGCTGGGTGTCAGGGAAGGTTTCCTAGGGAATAGAACACCTGGTTATTTAGTTTGTGGTACCTGAGTCTTCTCACCAGTAAAATAGGGATACTACCCTCTTTGACTCACAGAGACACTATAGCAAGAGTGGTCATGGACAAGAATGAGCTCTGAAAAATGCTCAGTGTGCCTAAAACTGAGTTTGTCCCTCCAGCCAAAGGCAGCTGTTCTCTAGCTTTGACATCTGTCACCAAGCCAGGCAGTTACTCAGGCAATCTGACTGAAGACCTTTGATCATTCTCCTCTACTCTGTCCAGCAGCAGGGGTCAGACAGACTTGGGTTAGCTTTGGTTCTGCCATTTAAATCTCATTTGAACTTGAGTAAGTTTCTTAATTGGTAAAGTCACTTTTCTTATTTGTGAAATGGGGCAAGTATCGGTTCATGGCTTAAAGCTTGTAAAGCACTTAGCATAGTAGTTGGCATGTAGTTACTTCCAAACCAAGTATAGCAAATGTTGCTGTAATTGTTATCATTGCTAATTATTAACTTTTTTTTTTGTAATGGGGGCTCACTGTATTGCCCAGGCTGGAGTGCAGTGGCTATGCACAGGCTCAATCAGCACACTCAGCCTCAAGTTCCTGGCTCAAGTGATCGTCTGCCTCAGCCTTCCAAGTAGCTGGTACTATAGGCATGCACCACAGTGCCTGGAGCTAATTAATTACTCTTGTCAATTATTTCTTTGTAATAACTTTTACCTCTATTCCCACCAGCTTAGAGAAAGCCCTTGTCATTTGGCAAGAAGTGATTCCATAGCCTTCTGATCAGTGCCCCCAACTTGGCTCTCACTTCTCTAATTAATTCTACTTGCTTCCAAAAATAACAGCATTTTGCATATGTCACAGCTTTTAATATTATCACTGAAAAAACATTTGAAGCTTATAGCACAAAGAGCTAAACTTCCTAATATGGAAAGAAGTTCTAGATAATTGATAAGAAAAAGACCTACAAATGTGTAGAAAAACAGACATACAAATTCCAAAAAAGAAAAAAAATAGTCTACTAAACATGAAAAGATAAGCAGCCTCATTTATTATAAAAGAAATGTAAATTAAAATTACACTAAAATTCATATTTTACTTATCAAGTTGACAAAAATTGAAGGTGTTACTAATAACACCTTCTGGCCAAGCTGTGGAGAAATAGGCATTTTCTTACATTGCTGGGGAGTAGAAATTGGTACAATCCTTATAGAAGGCAATTTGGCATTATTTGTCAAAATTACAAAGGCATATACCCTCAGACTCAGCAATTTTACCTCGGGAAATTTATTTTACAGAATACTTGCACATTGTATTTATTGCCGTATGGTTTGTAACAAGAAAGAACTGGAAACAAGCTAAATGGTAAATTATGGTTCATCTCTTCAAATAAATGCTATGCAAAAAAGAATGAAGAGAGTCCCTCTGTACTAATATAGGAAAATCTCCAAGATATATTAAGTGGTTTTTAAAAAGCAAGGTGTAGAACAATGGGTACAGTATGTTACTTTTTGTGTAGGGAGGGGGTAATAATACACGCACGCGTGCACACACACACACATAGGAACTCTGGTAGGCACATACAATATTAATAGCAATACTTATCTCTAGTGGGAGGGGGTCTGGGTAGATGGGAGACAGAGGTAAGAGGGGAACTTTTCACTGGATACCTTATATAGTTTTAGCTTGTGAACCGTACTGCAATGGTTCTGTAAACACTACCTAGTCAAAAAATTATATTTAAATTACTCCCACTATTAAACCATTAACATATTGAGCATCTACTGTGTGCCAGGCCTAGGGGATACAAATGTGAATGTGGTTGTGGTTTGATGGAAAGATCCACTGAGCTTAAAATACCTGATTTAGGTCAGGCATAGTGGCTCACGCCTGTAATCCCAGCACTTTGGGAGGCCAAGGTGGGTGGATCACCTGAGGTCAGGAGTTCGAGACCAGCCTGACCAACATGGTGAGCCCCTGTCTCTACTAAAAATACAAAAATTAGCCGGGCGTGGTGGCATGCGCCTGTAATCCCAGTTACTTGGGAGGCTGAAGCAGGAGAATCGCTTAAACCCGGGAGGCGGAGGTTGCAGTGAGCCGAAATCACGCCATTGCTCAACAGCTTGGGCAACAAGACCGAAACTCCGTCTAAAAAAAAAAAAAAAAAAAAAAATTCTATCTGGAATTGATTGGGGATGGGGGGATTCAGTTAATCCAGCATCATTTACTGGAAGGACAGAGCCAATCTGACCCCCAATACAGCACAGCAGCACCTGACATAAATCAAGTGACCACATATTGTAAATCTGTTTTCGGACTTTATTCCATTGGTCAGTTTGTCCATCCTTCTACTATTTCTATGACTTATAATGGGTGTTGATATAAGATAGTGTTAAGTCTTTTCCAGCGGGCTCCGATTTTTCACCCTACCAAACCATCTAGTGCTGAAGTGCCACCGCCAACTCGCGCTTTGCTTTCAATACGTCCATGCGAGTGCGATTGATTTGCCTGTTTCCGTGGCTGGTTCTTTTGTGGTTACCTGGGTCTTTGTCTCATTAAAGCCCTTCACACTGAAAGCCAGCCAGGTGTCTGCAGACGAGCAAAGCAGATCTGTTGGGTAATTAAATAACGCGGGGCAGGGGGAGGAGTGGATTCGACGAGGTTGTCTCTGGAGAGAGCTTCAGAAAGGAAGTGATCGAGCTATACTTGAGGACTGGCTCCTTGGGGAGATACGAAGAGAGCCAAACTCTAAAATCCGGGCAGAGGGAGGGCCTGGCGAGGTCACCGAATGTAAATGTCTCGGGGGGTTCCGCAAGGCAGCGCGAATCGGCTCGCCGGGGTGGGGCCGCGGAGCGGCAAATCACCAGTTGAGGGCCAGAGCGCGCGCCGCCAGCTCAGAGCTGCGCCTGCTGCTGGCCGGGCAGGGGACGGACGGGGGCTGGAGCCGGGGCTGCGGGGCGCACCGGCTAGACGCGCGCGGGCTTCTCAGCGGGCACGCCCCGCGGACTATGAGCGTCCCCTGCTCCGGGAGCAGCCGCGGCGCGGGCGGTGCGAGGCCAGCCGAGCGGCGCCTTTGAGCCCCAGCGGGAGGTCCAGAGATCCCGAGAGCCCGAGTGCCCAGCGCCGCGCCGGGAGGTGAGTCTCCGCCGCGCGCCCAGCGTCCTCGGGGCGCTGTTCCTCCCGGGGCGCCTGGGCCTCCCCCGCCCCTGTGAGGACACGCTAGGAAGTTTGTTGGAGAAAGTTAGGCTCTGGGGAGCCGGCGCTTGTTGGTCCCCACCCACCCCCGCCAGCGGATTTGGCGTTGGGGGCGGGGGTGACTGAAGTGGGGCCGGGGCTTGCGCTCTCCCGGCTCTCCGAGCGCGCTGCGACTCCCGGGACGTGGCCCACGGCGGGGAGCGCTCAGCCATTGGCAGCCAGACGTCTTGCTCGGCGGCACTCGAGCGGCATCTTCCCGGGCGCTGGCCTCGTCCGACCCCCTGCCCGTCGGGGCTGCTCTGCCGGCCACCCCGTCCCATCCCTCCCGGCCCCTCTGCGCAGAAGCCGGCCGGGGTCGGGGAGATGCGAGGGCCCAGAGCGCTCCGCTGGAAGCCCAAGGCTCCGAGGAGGCGAGTTTCTCTGTTATCTCTTGGGAAGTTTGCAAAGAAAGCGAAGGAGCCTGCCCTGTAACTGTTGACAACATCTCCCTCCCTCTCTCCCTTTGTTGAGAAAGAATGAATAGTTGGTTGTGTCGCTCCCTCTGCGTCGCGGTGGGGAGAGGGGAGGGAAGGCAAAGGAAGGGAGGGACGGTGGGAAGGAGGTTCCGATAGATCGTACAGCCCATCTCTCCTTACCCACTTGGGCCGCTGAGGGCGCCGCCGCTTTAAAACGGTGTAATCAGGTGTAGACACTCGTCCGGGAGGAGGTTGAGTGGACTCCGAAGCATCTGGCAAGGCGGCGTGTTGCGTGGGGCGGGTCATGGTTGGGGTTTCGGGGGTGGAGAACTCGTGTTGGCGTTAACTCGCTTGAAGCAAGGTGCAAAGGAGAAAAACCATTTTCCTAACCTCATGTCTGTTTTCGCTTAAAGCTGTTAGCTGAGATGGAAAGTAGAGCCGTGCATTCAGATTCTTTTAAACCTTGACTTTATCTCCCAAGGCTACACAGACCTCCCCAAGGAAAGTACATTGGCCGAGGGAAGGTCAGTTTGGAAGCTGATAGCCTCCCTTGTGTTGCCTGGGACTGAGTTGAGATCCTGGGGGCTGCGGGAGGCCTCAGTGCTGGGGGTGGGGCCCAGCTCAACACAGGCCCAAGTGGGAAGGGGCTACCCAGGTAACAACGGGGAAGCCCACAGGCAAAGCGCTTGTCTGCGAGCTTGCCAGCGGGTATTGAGGGTAACGTAAATACCTTGCCAAGCCAGGAGCTCCCACACCACCCCAACTCCAACTTTCTCTAAACTGCTGTTGAGAGAAGGCTGACGTTTCCAGGATGACTAACCAAGGTCTAAATCTCCTGTTCACAAAGAAAGAACTGCTTGTCAAATGGATGCTAATCTTCAGAACCTTATCGGGTAAATCCTGTACTGTTGCTCGAAATACGATCCATGGAGGAATTATTCATACTTGAATCATTTGGCTAGACTTCATAAGTTTACTTCAAAAATAAAGGGATACTCTTAATTCCTAAACCCAAGCAAAACTTCATTTTAAGTGGATGAGCATTTTAAGTGAATATGTGTGGTTGTTCCATCTCCTCTCTCCATCTGTCTCTCCAGAAAAGATATAAAACTACAGATCCAAGTTGTAAATTCTCTGTCATGGGGCAGCCGAGACGGTTACATTTCCAGAGTTTAAAATATAATGAAAAGTTCTTAAAGCCCACATCAGATAACCATTATGAGTTAAACTTGAAAATATCCCGTTTCAGAAATAAAAGAGTAAAATCCAAACAAGTGGGCTGCTTATCTCTGCCTCAGCTTGCAAGATCATCAGTTTCTCTGAGACGTCATTGTAAAGCAAGTGAGTTGGGCCTCAGTTCACAAGCATTTCAAAACCCAGCGACTGACCAGGCCCAGGAAGGCAGCACATATGGTAGAGTTTGTCAGGCTTGCTCTTGTTCCTGATGGTCACATGAGTCTCAGATTTTCATATCAAGATGCAGAGTCTTTGACTTTTGTATATTTCAGACTGTGGCATTAGACTGAGTCAGGACGTTGTGTCTGTTTTCCTGCATAGTAGAGAGAAGTTAGATGGCCAGAATCTCACTTAGGCTTTATTCTAAAGACTGCATGTAGGCTCACTTGGTTTGCCTGTATGTGTGTCTGTGTCCATGTCCTACTTGGCTTGGTGTCTTTGTATCTATTGTTCTAGGTTAAAACGTTTCCCTCCCCATCCTTCCCAGTTGCAGTCTTCGTTTGTGAACTCTGAGTTACTTCCGTTGTGAACTCTCAGTATAACAGAGATACAGTGACTCTTATCTGACAAGATAGATAAGAGCAGCTCCTGCCCTGCTTAGAGGGGATCTGCTATTTACTAAGTACTTGCAGTATTTCTAGAACTTTGTATACACAATCACTTTTAATTTTTACAACAATCTTATGAAATAGCTGTTAAGTCATTTTTTAAAATGAGAAACTGTCAGAGAGGTTGAGTAACTTGTCCCAGGCCATACAGCTAGTAAGTCAGTGGCAGAGTAGAGATTTGAACGTGTAGATACCTGCCTCCAAAGCCTAGGTTCTGAGTCATACCATTTTATTTTAAAAAAATCAAGTGGTACATAAGAAGTATATAATGACTAGGGACATTGAGACAGAAACATTTCCAAGTGGAGAAAACATGGGAACCAGAGACTGGAGACTTGGGTTTAGTCTCCATCCACCACTTGTTCCTACAGCAAGACCTTTGCATTTGCCAGATCCCCTGCCTGGAACCCCCCTTCAGACCTTTTTTTGACTGGTTGCTTCTCTTCCCTTTTTTCAGGTCTCATGTCATTGTTACCTTTTCAGAGAGGCCTTCCCAGTCCACCCTAATGTAAAGTAGCCCTCCACCCCCACAGTCATCTTTTGTCAGTTCATCCTGTTTTATGTTCTTTAGCCTGCTTACAACTTGGATGTTACCTCATTTTCTTGTTTATATAGGTTGGATTCCTCCATAAGAGCAAGACCTTGTCTAATTTATTATGCCCTTAGCCTTGGTACACCTTGAGCCCACAGAGAATATATATCAAATGAACATTTATTTCCCTTATCTAGAAAAATGAACTGGGAATTACCAGTACTTATGGTCATTACTTTTTGTCTAATAATATTCTTCCTCCAGAATATTATTAGCTTCATGAGAACAGACCACTTCTGTCTTGTTTAATGCTGTCCCCAACACCTACCACAGTGCCAGCCATAAAGGAGACCCTCTGTGAATGTATGTGTTGAAGAATGAATGTTTGTATTGATTGAATGATACCCCTTCATCATCATTGAATTCTGTTTTGCAGGCAAACAATTATGACTGAATTGCTGTGTACCAAAGAGACTCACTAATCCAGTGGTTCTCAATCCTGGCTTCACATTGGTCAATACTGGAGACTGATGCTAATGTCCCACCCACAGAGATTCTCATTTCATTGTTCTGGGCTGAGACTTGGGCATCAGGATTTTAAAAGCTTCCCAGAGGATTCTTATGTGCAGCCAGGTTGAGAACCAATGGTTTATGTTTTTATAATAGAACTCATTCCTTGCTTTGGTCCTTATAGGCTTGAAGAAGCCAGGGTGAGAGAGAGCAGGGATATAATTCATGGGTATTGTATGATTCCTGACAGTTTAAGAGGTACTTTCACAGCTGTTATCACATCTGATAATAACAAGTTAAGGGATCTACTCTCTGGTTTAAATATTCCCTTTATGTTGATGATTCCTAAAAATCTCCATCTGCCCCCACTTCTAATTGTGCATACCAGTATCTAACCTCCTCTTAGACTACATTGCTTATACCTCACATGCAGCAGCTCCAGTGCTGCGCTTGGTTCCTGCAGGGGTCCCCTTCTGAAACTACTCGGCATGTTACAGCATCGCACCACCTCCTGTGGCTGTAGGCTTCTTCCTTCCAGCCAGATGCCTCAAGCTCTGATGTCTCATCACTCTCTCCTTCCTCTCCCTTTACCCAAATGCTGTCCCAGGTCAGACTTCTTCATTGTTCCTCCATGGGTTTCACCATCAGCCTCAGTAACCTCTCTGCATCCTTTTTCTCTCCCCTCCAGAACAACCAGAGTCACCAACTTGGGTACTGACTGGGTTCTGTCCTTCCCTGCCAGATCTTCCCTAGCACTTACAGTCATGTCCAGACACCTTGGCAAGGCCTTCAAGACTCCATGGTCTGGTCCTAACCTAAGTTGTTTCTCGGAAATGCTTCTCAGCTTCACTCGAGCCACAGCACACAACTTGGAGTGTCCTGAGCCTGTGGGGACACTTCCATGCCTTTATACATCTGCCATTATAGCATCCCCCGGGGAGGCTTTTCCCTACACGTTAACTTTTCAAAATGCTTTGTCTGTATTGTTGCCCTCTCTGAGCCTTCTCAAGTCCTTTTGTCAAAATTAATTGTTCCTTTCAGCATAAGGGTCTCTACGAATTATTCTCTCCTAGAGTTCATAGTCAGGTATTGGGTCTTAAGTATCTTTGTTTCTCCAGGTGTCTTGTATGAAATAGGCACTTAAATGTTAGTTGAATTGAAGGTAAGATGGGGAAGTATTAACATCCTTTGTTATTGGAGAATAAATTGAGGTGTTGGTAACTTGAAGGACATTTTAGAACACTTTAGGGCAATCTCGAAGTCTACATAGATGTTGGAGAAGCAGAGAGGAAACAGACTGCCAAAGGCACTGGTGCTAGGGCGACTTTTGCCCATCATACTATCTCGGAAATAGATTTGATCGGCAGCGTGGCCTTATGCACATGAAGAAGTTCTGTAGAGTGCTGCAGGCCTCCCCACGAGGTTCTTTGAAATGACCCAGTCCTGTCTGTGAAGAAGGAAGGTGCTGATAGCTTGAACAGGCGAGAATTCACAACGGTGGGGTGTGTGTATGTAGGATGGGAGAATCCTAGTCGGTTTACGTCACTTGTGTTCAGGCAGGGTGGCTAGGGAGTTTGGTTTCCTTTCTAATATGGACGGTTAGCATTGAGCAAGTGCTGACAGTGTGCCAGGTACTGGCCAGAGCTGGGAGGGGCTGCACAGGACTCTGTCCTGTTGTTCTGCACCTACTGTGAGCAGGCCTTCTGTGTGGTACCAGTTAGACGCGGAGCAGGCAAGCCCCAGAATTATTGGATTTGACAATGAACCGAGGACAGGGTTAGGATTGTACACCTTTAATAAAGATGCTCCTTCCATCTCACTCCCAGCACTTCTGTGCTTCTGCCTATCTTATGTGGAAGCAGTGGGACATGTGTGTTTTGTTGTATACACACATACAAACACATGTGTTTTCTTTACACACTCTAATGTCATTGTCACTGCTCCACTTCTGTCAACTTGTGGAGGGTTGCGTTCTTCTTGGTTGTCTTCAAGCCACGTCCCAAGTCCACAGTTCCTTTGTAGAACTGACTGTGCAGTAGTGCTATTAAGTGAGAATTTTCACTCGAAGCTCTTGCATGAATAATGCAGTGGAAAGGGTGGTCTGCAAGGAAAGAGGGCTGCAGGACTGGAGAACAGACTAAGGGGCAGCTCTCCTCACCAGCCCAGGGGAAGGGCTGTGTGTTGGGCTTGGCCACGCTGCAGTGCTGTCCAGACCAGAGTCTGATATCATGACTATTGTAAGACAGATCCTGGAGCCTCTGTCTCCAGGAGCCAGCCCTCATTTTTTTTTCTTTCGCCTCCTATTTCTTTTCCTCTGTATATTGGCCTTAAAAATGTGTTATATAATTTGTCTTAGGCCAAAACCGTAGTTTGCTTTGGAGCTGGAGGCACTGACTCTGCTTAAGGTAAATGCTTCTATTCATGGTCCTAGCTAGGAGCGAGTGTCAAGGCTGCTTGCTGCACACAGCCTCATGTGCCATTCTCCTTTCTCTTTCCATGCCTCCTTTGCCCCCCACCCCCACCATTTTTTTTCTTTTCTTCTTCCCTTTTCCTGTCTATTCTTCCCTGACTGTACAGGCACCCATGGGCATTACCTAACCCTGCTGGGGGCAGGCAGATCCTGACCCCTCTGGGGGGCCATGTACATGCAGCGCCCACCTCAGTGGCTTTCCTTTGCAGCTGAGCCTGCTGGTGTATGGCAGAATTGCCCACCTCCTGACCCCTGACCCTAGCCCATGTTCACTAAGTAGAGTGCATTGATTGATTTATAAACACTGGGTCTTTGCCAGAAAAATTCGGTCCCGTCATCCTGGGTAGCACAACTGAGGACTGGTCCGGCACTGAAGACAATTCTAGCAGCTAAAGAATTTCAGTAATCCCTGCCTGTTCTTATCATTTACACTGCTGTGAAAATATGTGAGCTAATTATCTAACAGTTTATAATACTTTCTTTCATACATTTATTACTGCAACTGTGAGTCTTCCCTTAATCACCTTTGTTTTGCTAGTTGTGCTTTTCCATCAGTCACCTGAAATAATAAAATGGCTTATATGCCACTAACAACTCTGAAAGTGTTTGCCCTCTTGGTTTTGCTGCCAACCCAGGAACATTTCATGAGGAAGATAAGTAAACTTCCCATTCTTATTAGACTCCACTAGTGATGCATTAAATGTTGATCTGTTAATGGTCTGTGAATATTTCATTTTATGTGGCATACTTCCATTTCCTTTTGTAAGTAGGAAGTCAGTTCTTGTGACTCTCGAAGATTTATATCTTCACTCTTTTCTTTCCCCCTTAGAGTTGAGAATTATGGCTGCAGGAAAATTTGCAAGCCTTCCCAGGAACATGCCGGTGAATCACCAGTTCCCCCTGGCCTCGTCCATGGACCTTCTGAGCAGCAAGTCCCCTCTCGCTGAGCATCGCCCAGATGCCTATCAAGATGTGTCTATACACGGCACCCTTCCACGGAAGAAAAAAGGTCCTCCTCCCATAAGGTCCTGTGATGACTTCAGTCACATGGGCACCCTCCCCCACTCCAAATCCCCACGGCAGAACTCACCTGTGACCCAGGACGGCATCCAGGAGAGCCCATGGCAGGACCGGCACTGCGAAACCTTCACCTTCAGGTAACTTCTGTAATTTCACTAGTGAAGATGATTTGTCTTAAAGGGCTTTTTAAAAGGTTTTTATGGCTGGGTGTGGTGGCTCACACCTATAATCCCAGCACTTTGGGAGGCTTAGATGGGTGGATCACAAGGTTAGGAGTTCAAGACCAGAGCAACATGGTAAAACTCTGTCTCTACTAAAAATTTAAAAAGTAGCCAGGCGTGGTGGCGTGTGCCTGTAATCCCAGCTACTCAGGAGGCTGAGGCAGAAGAATCACTTGAACCCAGGAGGCGGAGGTTGCAGTGAGCCGAGATCACTCCACTGCACTCCAGCCTGGGCAACGGAGCGAGACTCCGAAGTTTTTATTAGGAAAAATGTCAAACATACACAAAGTTGAGCAAATAATTTAATTAACTCCCATGAACCTGTCACCCGGCTCCAACAGTTACCAGCTCAGGGCCAGTCCTGTTTTGTCTGTACTCTCACCTACTTCCCTCATCTGGTATTATTTTGAAGCAAATCTCAGATTTAATATTATTTTATCTGTAAATATTTTGGTATGTTCCTTTCAAAGATAAGGACTCTTATGTTAAAAACTATATAACCACAATGTAAAAAACTATAACACCTAAATAAAAATTAGCCACTTCTTAACATTATGTAATATTTTAGGGTATTTAAAAATCCAACTTCCTCTATTAAGTCCCTTAAAAGAAAGCCCAAGTACTTTCTTTTTATCATAGCATCAGATTCTGAACCATGTGCATCCACTTCTGTAGAGATGCCAGGATGTCTATAAATTAGGCCCCATATCTCCATATATTTAGTTGTCAGCAAGCTGAAATAAAATTTTATATGGATGCACCATCAGGTCAGCTTCAGAATACTTTAGGACAAGAATTGATTTTTCCCTCTCTGTGACAGAGATCTGGGTAAATGAGTCTTACGGTTGTAAATGCTTTTTCTCTGGATTTGTAATGGGCCTGGCTGTGACTGGTTTCTGCCTGTTAGAGCTAGTTTGGAAACTGCACTCCTTTTCCTGTTGGGGAAGATCAGCAGCCTGTGATGCTATCTGGTAAAGAATGGGACAATTTCTTTTGTTATCTCTCTTTTGGTCCAAGCTTGTCGCAAAGCCGCTTGGATCCTAGCTCATTCATTTGTTCAGTATCTGTATATGGAGCACCTATATTAGAGTGTGTTGATTTTATAAGCCCCAGGGCTTACCAGGAAAATTCTTCTTAGTCCTTCTGATTATCTTAAATGAAGGGCTGGTCCAGCATTGAAGACATTCTAGCAGCGAAATTATTGCACAATCGGTTCTTGCCCTTTTATAGGGTGGTGGAAATATGTGAACTAACAGGGTAGCAGTGGAGCATCTGAAGCAGTGTCTTCCCAGAGTTTACATTCTAGTGAGCGAATTAGGTAGTATGTACAAATAAATAAGACAATTGCAGATTATCCCAAATGCTATAGAGGAAATGGAGTGATATGCTGGAGATTTATTGGAGGTGGTACGTTTTTGGTAGGATAAACAGGTTTCTGAGATGATATTTAAGCTCAGATTTGCATAATGAGGGAAAGCAACCATGGGCCTTCCAGGCTGTTGCAGGCATAGGGAAGTCAAGTGCAGAAAACTGGAGGTGAGAGCACGTTTGGCATGTTTGAAAACCCCAAAAGGAACCGGAATGGCCTGTGGCTGGACTGCAGCACCTTGAGAGGAGAACAGTGTAGGTGTTGGTACAAAGCTAGGTGAACAAGAGTTCAGAATTATTCTCAGTTCCATAATTACAGTAGTACAAGAAGAAAATAAGTGGAGGCCCAGATAATCTCCATAGAAACCACTAGAGAGCCCTGAACTGCTTCTGACACCAGATTGGGACATTCCTTGGGGTATCCTGGGGGTTAGAAGGTCCTGGACCCCGCTCCACAAAATCTAGGTGGGTGACCTCCCAGCTCAGAGAGCTGGCAGGCAGCCACTGCTGGAATGGGTGAACATGGAGGTGCATACCTGTGCACAGGATTGTTAATATCGCCTCATTGGCACGTAAGGCACGTAAGGGGCAAGAATGCAGGAGGTGAGCAGCAAAGACAGGTAACTTGGCCTGTTAAAGATGAGCACAGATGCCAGGCTGCATGATGTGGAGTCAGAACCAACTGTTAGCTGGCTTACGGTGGACCGCTTTTCATTTATTAACTTAAACTGCCCTGAGCTAGGTGTCTACCGTGTAGTAGACACAGACAGTTTATAGACTTAACTCCTTGAAGTTCTGAGGCCCTGGCTAGATGCCAGCTCTTACAAAGGGAAACTCCACACTAGGGGGGTGGGTGGGGAGGCGGTAGTAATGGAGTCACCAGTAATGGAGTCACCCTTCCTATCTTGGGGAAGTTCTTGGTAAACACCCAAGGTCCAAGCTGTCAAGCTGCCAAGAGTGTAAAGCTTTTTGATTTGAAAACTGACTTGGACTGAGGTCGTATTTCTGTAAAAGATCTTATCGGAGGATGGGCGCAGGTCCTGAGTTTGAAGTCCAGGCTGTGGAAGACTTAACAAGCACTCCTGGTTTAGGGTTTGTTTATGATTGAGAGCTATATTAATCCAAATTCACATCTTTTTTTCTTAGCTGAAAATATCTTATTGTTAAAGATGAATGCAGGAAGTAACAAATGCATATCCCTCAAAAATTGTGCTGAGTGAGAAGGCACAAGGTTCTCTGTCAAAGGGTCATAAAGTCCTACCCCGCTCTGTACGACTATTAATGTATTTATTTTTCTAACACATTAAAGAAAAATCTCCTGAGGTGCTCTTAATTTTGAGAAGTTCAAAATACCTTATATTCTATTTTTTGTGAAGTATTCTTAATGAGATTATAAGCTGCCTCAATTCCTTTTTGAAACCAGCCATGATATAAACAAAGTTTTTGCGTATGAAAAGCTAGGACCAAGCAGCCTGAATGAAAACCCAAGGCTCTAGAGAGGGAGGTTTTGCCAAAGGTGCCACAGCAGAAATACAGTGAGAGAAACCGAACTTCTCATTCAGCTCTTCCAGTTGAAAGGAGCTGCAAAACACCAACCGTTCACTCCAGCTCAGTCACCTCTTTCTCTCTTTTCGTAGTGAATTCAGGGGTTAATTTGAGTTGACAGTGACTTGCCCAGATGTCAGCTCTGAAAACATTGCATCTCATCATGTTGGGTATTGGCCTGATGTGTATTGGCATGAAGATAGTGGGCCACCTTGGATGTCTCCTGCCTCCCCTATCTCACTCAGAGGGAGGCCCTCCAGATAAGCACCTCTTTGTCTTATGAAGTACTCTGTTGCAAGTTTGCTCTTTTCCAAAAAATTATGTTTAGCTTGTTAATCATTTAAAAGTCACCTTTATAGGCCAAGCGTGGTGGCTCACGCCTGTAATCCCAGCACTTTGGGCAGCTGAGGTGGGCGGATCATGAGGTCAGGAGTTCGAGACCAGCCTGGCCAACATGATGAAACCCCATCTCTACTAAAAATACAAAAAAATTAGCCGGGCGTGTTGGCGTGCGCCTGTAATCCCAGCTACTTAGGAGGCTGAGGCAAGAGAATCGCTTGAACCCGGGAGGTGGAGGTTGCAGTTGGCCGAGATCATGCCTCTGCACTCTGCCTTGGGTAACAAAGCAAGACTCTGTTTCAAAAAAAAAAAAAAAAAAGTCACTTTTATTATAATTGAATATTCATTGAACATACATCCTATCGGAGGCCCAAGACAAAGCAGAGGAAGTCTCTTCTTTGACCTTAAAACTTGCATGATTAAGCTGTCATATCTACATGTGTCATTTCCTCCATTATTGTTCCATTATTAATTATCCTAATAATTAATAATAAACATAATTATCCTAATATTATCAATTGTTATCACCTATATTTTATAGTTTTCAGATAGCTTAAGGGATATGTTCATAAACTATCTTGTTTGAACATTGTAACCCTGTGTGAGAGACATAGCAGATTTCATTATGAATATTGTTATCACCATCGTCAGTATCATCATTTAGAGTTGAGGAAATGGGTTCAGGGATGTTGAGGCACTTAAGATCATACCTTAATGGATCACTGAGCTAGGATTAGAACCCAGAAAGTATTATAGGACCTTCCCCAGACAGTGTGTTCCATAGCCTCCCAAGAATGTTGGCACCAGCTGTGGGCATCCTCTGAGCTATCTTCTTGCACAGGGATCAGTACCCTGCTTGTATTCAGCGCCTTGGACACCTGCTTTGGAGAGAATGGAGCCTTGCCTGCCGAGAGCCAGGCAGAAGGCAGGCCTGGAAGGGGGAGTTGGTCTTCTCTTTTGGTGACTGTTATCTCTTGGCTTTGTTGTTGTCTTGGCTGCCCTTGGATGTACTTGTGGTTTTGAAAGGTGGCCAAAGCCAGAAGCCAGGGAGCTCTTAAACCTGCTGCTTGATGTCACAGAAGGAGCCTTTGTTCTGCAAGCAGACCCAGGTTTCTCTGAGAGGTCTGCAGATAGGATTTCCTCTTGACATTCACATCGTTCAGCTGATATCCCCTTGATTCATTTATCTTCAAGGATGAATTAGTATTATTATTTATTTTTATATTTTTCCATAAGTTATTGGGGTACAGGTGGTATTTGGTTACATGAGTAAGTTCTTCAGTGGTGATTTGGGAGATTTTGGTTCATCCGTCATCCAAGCAGTATACACTCCACCCTATTTGTAGTCTTTTATCCCTCGCTGCCTCCCACTCTTCCCCCCAAGTCCCCAAAGTCTATTGTATCATTCTTATGCCTTTGCATCTCATAGCTTAGCTCCCACATATCAGTGAGAACATACGATGTTTGGTTTTCCATTCCTGAGTCACTTCACTTAGAATAATAGTCTCCAATCTCATTCAGGTCACTGTAAATGCTGTCAATTCATTCTCAAGGATGAATTTGTATTCAAATCTGGAACCTTCCTTGGACTGAGAGGAGACTGGTTCCTGTTGTCAGGATGTCTGTGTTGCTAGGATAGCTGAGGGATCAGTGCTTGGAGACCATTCAGGTGTTTTTCTTGCTTGTGGGTACGTGGAGGCACACATTCCTCGGAACAGCTGTGAGTGCCTAATTCCTTCTGCCTCTTGTGCTGTGGGAGCATGTGGTGGGACAATGTGGTGTTTCATTAGTTTGCATGAGTGGAACTGACTGACTCGTCACAAGTGTTTTAACTGACAGTGGCCAGAAAGTCTGCAGAATTATCCCTAGTTAAAATGAGCGGTACATTTTCCCAGGCAGTAACTAACCTACCCTGTCACAGTGTCAGATCTTCAATGTTGAAACAAAGATGTAAGGTCCAGGATCTATGCAGCTTTTTCATCTAAAACACTGATTTAAAGCCCTAACTCTGGACTGTCAATGCCCTCATCTGAAAAATGGTTTTAGTTATTCTTCTTCAGTACCACTGATTTCTGTAACTACTGCCTTCTCCTTAACAAAGCAAGATGTTCCCTCAGACACTCAAATACACCAGCCTTTAGCTCAGGGTTAATCAGAAGGATGTATGATGTGAAGGTCCACATGCAAACATCTGCAATTTATTTATACCCAGCATGTCTGCTGTCTGCAAATTGGAAGCTTTTTGTGTACTTTTTGGAGAAAAAAATTGGATTTGGAGTTTAAAAAAAATACTGGGCCGGGCACGATGGCTCCTGCCTGTATTCCCAGCACTTTGGGAGGCCGAGGCAGATGAATCACTTGAGGTCAGGAGTTTGAGACCAGCCTGGCCAACATGGTGAAACCCTGTCTCTACTAACAATACAAAAATTAGATGGGCGTAATGGCACATGCCTGTAATCCCAGCTACTGGGGAGGCTGAGGCAGGAGAATCACTTGAACTCGGGAGGCGGAGATTGCAGTGAGTCGAGATCACATCACTGCTCTCCAACCTGGATGACGAGAGTGGAACTCCGTCTAAAAAAAAAAAAAAACTTTTACTAGATTAATAGATTCTATTTAATAGACAGTATACTTACTGAGTGAGCATAGTGACAATGGCTTTTTAACAGCCCAAGTTCAAGAATGTTTCTGGAAAGTAAGAGTCCATGGGTTGAATTGATGTTTTTATAAATTTAAAGTTGAGTTTTACTAACATTTTGAAATACCCCTTGGTGTTTGAATGCAGCTGTTGTGAATAGTTTAGTGAATTCCAAGGAATGGTGAATGTCCTGGCCCCTGGTGGCCCCTGGTGTGCTGAGGTCAGGAGCAGATGGGTCAGAGGTGAGCTCAGCCCCTGCATCTCGCGCTGCTCCTGGGTTGAAGAAGTACAGAGTGTGGAAAGTGCCTGCAGATCTACCAGCTGTCTGGTGGTTGTCCTAAATCCTCTACTGACAAGGATGATTTGAATCTAAATGCCAGGATCTACGCATTCTCAGCTGTTCTGGGGGAAAAAATTTTTTTAATGGATTGCAAACCACAACCAAGAAAATGATCAGAGAATTACACAATGCAGTCCTTGTTGAGTGGAGCTGCGTAACATCTCCTCTGGACTGCCCCTTCCTCACTCCCACCCCAGGACAGACCTGTTTTAAATCATGTTTTTTTCAGGTCACCAGCATGCTATTTGGGAAAGGTCAGGTATTTTAGTCTTCTGGGTTTTTCACGTCCCTCAATATATGTTAAAACACCTTGTAAACAGAAGGTGCTATGCAGTTACAAATTATTACTCATATTCTTATCATGTGTGGATTTGCGAGCCAGCCTAGCCTGGCTAGAATACACAAGCTGGAGAAGTCTTAGTTGTAAGCTAAAGGAGTAGTTGCTGTGGTTGATTGGAAGGAGACTGTCCTCAGGGGGACTGGACTAGGTGGCCAGACCTGCTTGAGCCACATGGCTGATACGACCTCAAGTCATGCTTCGGAATGGTGTCACTATCCAGTCTGTCCCCAAGGGGCTAGCCGTGGGATTGGATGTAGAATTTCAAGCTCTCTTCTTAGAGGCCCCAAAGACAAGCATATAGGGCCTTGCTTGAAGGATTGTGCTGTTATTTATGAGTTAGAGAGGTCTAAGAAACCTTCCCTAGTTGCCCCAGCTTTTATGCAGTGTGGTCTGTCTGTAGTTCCAGTTTGCCTGTGAATATAATCGCTAAATATAAAATAACTCCTTTTGTGAAGAGGAGAAAAAACAAAGGACAGATAATCCAGAGGTTTCAGTTCAGATCCTTGTTTTTGCCACTTATTAGATGTGTGAACTCTATAGCAGGTTCTAAACCATAAAATGGGAGTGTAAATAACCCGTCCGAGGAGTGCTGTGTAGGTTTACTGCTCACTAAATATGAAGGCTCCACAGAACGTCAGAGCTCTGACTTTCACACTTGAGCCTGGTACACCGTACTGGGAGTCTGCTTGAGCAGGTCCCATGCCTGCTTCTAGCTCCCACCTGGTCACCAGCAGTTTCTTCTCCTGCTCAGCTCTGCTGGGACGCCTGGCTCAAAGCCACTGAGGCCTTTTCCGGGACATCTATGTAGCCATGGCTATCAAAGAAAGCCACTAGTGACCTTGACTCTGATTCCAGCAGCCTGACATGGTAGCTTTGTGACCTTGGATAAATTATTTTATCTTTCTGAGTCTCCATGTCCTCAAAGGGTGACTCTAAGGATCAGATACAATCTCATGTGAGGGTGCCTAACACAGCTCCTGGCATGGAGGACGCTCAGACTGATTGGTTTCCTTCCTTCCTTCCTTCCTCCTGGAAGGCTAGAGCTGGGAGGTGCCTAAGCCTTTGGTGTAACCTGAGATCACGTTCAATGACAGCAGCATGTGTGGGAGAAAGTTTCTCACATGTTGATGGAGTCTGGCTGGAATCCCTCTATCTGAGCCTGCCCTACAGCAATGAGTCTTGGCCAACACTCAGTTTATAGGTATAACAACCACGCAGTGCTCTAAAATATCAGCATACCATTGTACTGATACAATACACAAAACAGAGCCTGTCTTCAGTGAATGGGGCCCCCAGCCCTTGCCTGATTGTTCTTGTACTTAATATCAGTGTCTTTGCTGTTTATTCTTCCATGCATATTTATTAGCTTGTTTTATGCCAGGCATTGTGCTAGGTGCCAGATACCTAGTGAAGCACAAAATAGATGTAGCCCCTGTCCTTAGGGAGTTCTCAGTTTAGGGGCCATTCAGGCAAATGCATCATTAAGTGCATAACTACAAAATGAGGAGGTACAAGGAAGATACAACATCAGAGGACCCCAAGTTACTTAGACTGGTGGAGAGAAGGCCTCTCTGGCATGGGAATTTGAAGATTTAATATAAAAAGAGAATGTATTTCAGTAATAAATTTTATGTAACCATGTTGAAATGATAATGTTTTTGAAATAGTTAAATAAAAGATTAAAATTAACTTCACCTATTTTTTAAATTGACTACCAGAAAATTTAAAATTACCCATGTGGCTCACGTTTTGTTTTTATTGGATAGCACTGGTCTAGATTTAGGTAAGGAGTTCAGATTTTCTCTGTAGGGCAAAAGAAAATCTAACTTTAAAGGATTTTAAGCAAGGGAATGGCATGATCAGTTTTTAGAAGATTGCTTTGTCTCCTTGTAGAGAATGATTGATGGAGAAGAGCATGAGGAGGGAAGGCAGGACGTGGTTGTAAAAGTACAGGGAGCAGGTGAGGGTCTGCACTAGGGTGGTGGTAGAGGAGAGAAGTCTGTGGATTTGAGATATAGTTTGCAGGTACAGTCTGCCGTATCTGCTGAGGTTTGGATCTGGTGGGGTGAGGGAGAGGTATAGTCAAGCATGGCTCAGGCAGCTGAGTGTATGGGATAGAGTATTCGCTGAGATAAAGAAGCTTGGAAGAGGACCAAGGCTTTATTTGTTTGGTTGGTTGCATTTTCTTAGGGAAGGGGGTTATGGTAGATTGCTGAGAATCAGGACTTCTGTTTGGGGCTTGCTAAGTTTGAGATGCATGCATGTCTAAGTGGAGGTGTTAAACAGACAGGCGGTTGGAATTATGAACCTGGAGCTCTGCAAAAAACCTGCCTTTCCTGACCTCTTACCTATATCTAAAAGGTATAAAGTTAGGAGTCTGCACAGAAGTGAAATTAAAGCCATAGAAATGGATGCCATCGTCAAAGGAGAGATCTAGAGCTCTGTGTATAGAGTAAAGGGAAGGAACCCTAAGAACGACCTCAAAGGAATCCCAACACAGTTTGTTCCAGGGAGTCAGAAGAGGAGGCTGAGTGCAGAGAAATGAGATAGGATATGGATAGGTCAGATCTGGATAGGGTTGGTGTTCAAAAGAAGATTTTTTTTTTTAGATGATAAACAAAATTCAATAGGAGACTATCTTGCCATTTAAACTAAAACAAAGCACATTTTATCCACAACTTAATTTTTTAAATAAAGCAGACATGTTTCCAGGGCCACCCTCCCTGGGGTCTGTGTCAGCAGCATGGTGATTGTATTCCTGTGGTTCCTTCCCAGCAGTCCTGGACATTCCCCGAGGACCCTGTAGACAGGAGGTACATGGACACTTCAGTGTCTGCCTTTGCCTGAAGGGTGATGGCTGCTTTTCCAAGGTTGAGGTGGGTGGCCACGTTGAGGATGGGTGTCTGCCCTGGAAGACAGGTTAAGGGGGTATGTTCTTTATCTGGTAGGCAGAAACCCTTCCTCTTAGAGGCTTGATGACATTATCTCAAAACCATAGCATTTTTATTCTGTCTCTGGATTAGTTAGAAAAAGACTTTACAAACACACTCTTTCAGAAGCCAGTAGGGAATGGGTGGGGGTGGGGTAGTTGGGACTAGTGGGATTGGAGGAAGGGCAGATAGATAGCAGCCAAACAAAGCATCTGCTTTTATCAAAAGTGCTGTGTTTGGGCTTAGACAGACTGAAGCCTCATGATTCACTGATGCCAGATCCTCTCTGCCTGCCAAGAGACATACTGGCCTTGATACGGTTTTTCTTGTTCTTACCCTATTCAATTTGACCGACTGCTGCCAAGTTAAAATTTCAACAGTGGCTTTTAGCTTCATGCTGTCACTAGAATTCTGCTGAGCCCAGGTTAACCCATGACTGGGTCAAGTTTTTATCAACCAGTACCACTTTGTATTAGTCTTGGATTCCTATATAGACTCACCATAGTGTAATATGCAGGATATTTAAATGATGCTGTTTTAACGTGATTAGGGAAACTGCCTGAAAAAGGAGTTGAGTTGCCATTCTTTTCATGAACACATTCATCATTGCTATGTTTTCAGATAAGATAGACACTGACTCATAGAAAAGTAGGAACTGGGCCAGGCATGGTGGCTCATGCCTGTAATCCCAGCACTTTGGGAGGCCAAGGTAGGCAGATCACGTGAGGTCGGGAGTTCGAGACCAGCCTGACCAATATGGAGAAACCTCATCTCTAAAAAAATACAGAATTAGCTGGGTGTGGTGGTGCATGCCTGTAATCCCAGCTACTCGAGAGGCTGAGGCAGGAGAATCGCCTGAACCAGGAGGCAGAGGTTGCAGTGAGCCGAGATCCTGCCATTGCACTCCAGCCTGGGGCAACAAGAACGAAACTCCGTCTCAAAAAAAAATAAATAAATAAAGAAGAAGAAGAAGAAAAGGAAAGAAAGTAGGAACTGGCTGTTGAAATGAAAGAACCAGGCATTTTAGAAGTAATCAGGCCTTAGAATCTCTGACAGCCAGGGAGGGAAATGTGTTCTTGTCTATAGTCTACCCCGGACTGTAAGAAAAAGGATTCCAAAAGTCGAGGGGCATGATAAACATGATCCTATGGCCTCAGATTTCAAAAGAGAAACACAGTTCAGGACAATTAAAAACAGCACTGTGACCCCAGTTCCAAAGGAGGAAGAGGTATGTGGCCATCTAGGTAGCTCTTCTGTTTAAGGATGTGCATGAAAGACTGACTCCAGTCTGAACCTGCTCCTTTAAAGGATTCCCCCAGTGTGATATGAGGAGCCAAGGCCACTCTGATGTATTCATTCACAAGTATGTTGAACACTGGTGTGCCAGCTTTGTGCTAGGTGCTGGAGATTCAAAGACAGAAAGGCCAGGTCTTTGTGCATTTAAGGAGCCCTGGGAGAAAGGAATGCCCGTTTGAACCACCTCTCCTTAGCAGCACCTTTTCTGCATCTTCTTTGCAACTGACCTAATTTCTCATCCACAGTATAGCCCTTTGTATCGCTCCACTGGTTTCATAAGCAATCCTGCCTTTCCTGACCTCTGACCTTAACATCTTTCCAGGTATCATGTTACTTTTTCTCCTTGACTTGCTGACTGCAGGTGGCACTTTCTAGATAACCCTTTCTTTTGGACCTGCCTTCTCTGTACTGCCACTTCCTCTGTGCTTTCCTGACCTTGGACCCTGAGCCAGACCCAGGAAAGGTCGGGTCATGCAACCAAGGTCCATATCAGAGGGTGGCTCTGGGCTGTAAAGAAACAGAGTGCAGAGTGAAAAGAGGATTGTGAAAAATGCAAAGGGTAACAAAAGGGCTTTCAGAAGTTATGTTTGGAACAATAAGACCAAAGAGAGGGGATTGTGAGAGAAACCAAACTGCTGAGCTTCTGTTCGGCTTGCATTTTTTTCCATTAAGAAATGACTTCTCTGATTGGAAAGGGTAGGACAAATGTGAAGCAAGAATTGCTGGCCTGGAGTAGATGAGGCCATGACAAGAGGCTCTAATGCCACCAGATAAGGTGAAGCCCCAAAGGCCAAGAAGACTGAGGGAGTGTGAGACTGAGATCATCAAATCATGTGATGTTGGAGGAATAATGGAGTAGCAAAGAACTATAGGAAGGATGCAGGTGGATACATAGTTTAATTTTTAAAAAATTATTTAGAGAAAATTAAGCTACAAAATGATAAGCTTGACAATGATCTTAGGAAATATTCTGTTATAAAGTAGATTATCAAGACAATGATTTTTGAATACTTTGTAAAGGAAGCAGTCACCATTAGTAGCTATCAGGGCTTTGCTAAAAGCCAGTCATTCCAGATTAACTTTAGTTCCTGGGGTTACTTGGTTGGAAGCGTAGAAGAATGTTAAGAAGGCATGCATGCAAATCAGTCACTGGTGCTTTCTGTGGGGTGAGGGAGATTCAGGCTAAATGATAACACAGGAAGCACGCTGGAGGCTGTGTCCCCGGTTTTCATCATTTAAAAACATCATCTAGACGATAATGTTGGCATACAGATCACATACGTGAATGATAAATCTAGGGGAATTGTTAATATTTCAGAACAACAGAAATGAGATTTTTTTTGAAAAAAGAGATCTTGGTATTTCAAAACAACAAACCAAATCTAGTTGAATACAACTTGAGAGGGAGAAAGAAAGACTAGCACGAGAGTCCAAAACCATTCATTACAAGTGAAAGTATGGGGTTTGGCTAAACAGCCACACACGAAAAATATTTCAAGATCTGGAGAACTGCAGCCTCAGAATGAGTCAGCAGCATGCTGTGACTCTCAAAGAAGCTCCTGTGATTTTCAGGAGTATTAACTAAAGTTAATATTCTGACCATCGGAGTTGGTCACACATGGCTGCCCAGATCATACCTGGTGAATTGTTTTTAACTCTAGACATCAGAAATAGAAGGTGAATCCACCCTTGACTGCAGAGCAGTGAGCTTCTGTTTAGACCTCTCCTGCTTTGAAGCACTTCTATTGCTTTAATCATGAAGTATCCCTAACATTCTTCTGTATTCGTGAAAAGGAATTTCTCACATCATGTGTTAACCCTGGGTGCAGAATATAAAATGAGTGTCAGCCTTAATCCTGCTAACTGCTAGTAAAGCATACTTTAACAAATAAGATGAATGCGCATGTTGTAAGATGTGGAAGAGCGAATCTTTTCTCTTTTATTTTGCAAGGGGATGAAACAAAAATATTTAAGCGCACATCTAGAAGTGGTATAGTTCTCTGTTTAAAGCTACATTGGGGCTGGGCAAAGGGGCTCATGCCTGTAATCCCAACACTTTGGGAGGCCAAGGCGGGTGGATCACCTGAGGTCAGGAGTTCGAGACTAGCCTGACCAACATGGTGAAACCCCGTCTCTATTAAATACAAAAAAATTTAGCCAGGTGTGGCGATGCATGCCTGTAATCCCAGCTACTTGGGAGGCTGAGACAGAAGAATCTCTGGAACCTGGGAAGCAGAGGTTGCAGGGAGCCAAGATTGCACCATTGCAATCCAGCCTGGTGCAACAGAGAGAAACTTAGTCTCAAAAAACAACCAAAAAAAAAAAAAAAAAAAACTACATTGGGCCTGGTGTGGTGACTCACCCCTGTAATCCCAGCATTTTGGGAGGCCAAGGCAGGCAGATCACTTGAGGTCAGGAGTTTGAGACCAGCCTGGTCAACATGGTGAAACCCCGTCTCTACTAAAAATACAAAAATTTGTAGGCTGGGTGCGGTGGCTCATGCCTGTAATCCCAGCACTTTGGGAGGCTGAGGTGGGTGGATCACCTGAGGTTGGGAGTTCAAGACCAACCTGACCAACATGGAGAAACCCCGTCTCTACTAAAAATACAAAATTAGCAGGGCGTGGTGGCAGATGCCTGTAATCCCAGCTACTCCGGAGGCTGAGGCAGGAGAATCACTTGAACCCAGGAGGCAGAGGTTGTGGTGAGCTGAGATCGTGCCATTGTACTCCAGCTTGGGCAACGAGCGAAACTCTGTGTCAAAAAAAAAAAGAAATTAGCCAGGCATGGTGGCAGGTGCCTGTAATCCGAGCTACTTGGGAGGCTGAGGCAGGAGAATTGCTTGAACCCAGGAGGTGGAGGTTGTGGTGAGCCGAGATTGCGCCATTGCACTCCAACCTGGGCAACAAGAGCGAAACTGTCTCAAAAAAAAAAAAAAAAAAAAAAAGAAAAAGAAATTAGCCAGGCATGGTGGTGGGCGCCTGTAATCCCAGCTACTTAGGAGGCTGAGGCAGGAGAATTGCTTGAACCTGAGTAGTGGAGATTGCAGTCAGCCGAGATCACGCCATTGCACTCTGGGTTGGGCGACACTGCGAGACTCGATATCCAACAAACAAGCAAATAAATAAGCAAGCTAGCTACATTGCTTTTAAATTTAGCAAAGGCTATATGCACAATATTCCCCTGCTTGCAGTGAGAAAGCAACTCTTTATTGGGACCTTAATATGATTCCCAACATCAGTAAATAACCTGTTAATCTGAGCACACACTAGCTGATATTTTTCCAAAAATGTCATTTCTGCACTCACCAGGCCAGTCCCATTTTAAGCCTCTTTGTTTTCTCTTTTTCCCAGTAAACAGATAGAAATGGCCCTATGGTAAACTCTGTTCTCTTGGTTATCTCCCTGATTAAGTTTCTCCCTGGTATTTTAAACATGTTCAGAGAGATTCATTTTCAACAAGAGCAGCCAGCCTCTCACAGTATCACTTTGAAAACATCTGGTCTCAGTGGGGCTGGGGAGTCGGGCGCTGCTCTGGCAGCAGTGATGTTCTGTTGCTGAGGGAGTTCTGTCTGAGGCCATCGCAGTTCAGTTGCCCGCCTGTGGCTAAATTATCTCCTTAATGAGGGGGCCTGTCAATCCAAGAACAACATTTCTCTCTTGTTCCCTCTCTCCTTCCAATGTTTTCTTCCCTTAGTGAACTCACAGAGTGTGATGGGAGGAAGGTCTAGGTCTTCTGCATATTAGAGAACACACACACACACACACACACACACACACACACACGTATGTTCATTTATTCAAACCAACATACAGGGAGCAACTGCACGGGAAGTACAAAGGTGAATACAGTATAGTCCCTGTTCTCAGTGAGCTCATAGTCCAGTGAGTGAGATAGACAGGAATACACATGGTATATCGAATTGTAATTGTTTGTCATCACAAAGTTTTATAATTCATAGGAAAGGAGCACTGAGGAGATGTCACTGATTATATGAGTTGTGTGTGTGGTTGGGGGTGGGAACACATGGTCAGAGAAGCCAGGAATGAATGGCAAGAAGATGGGGGCTCCAGGCCTGTTGATACAGGTAATTCCAAGTAGTTAAATTTGCTGGCATGTAAGGAGCAAGGTGAGGAGATTAGGCTGATGGGTTGGGCAAGACCTCAGAACCGTGATTGTCATCTTAAAAAATATAAAATGAGAATACAAGACTGTCCCATGTATTAACCTTATCTAATAGAACATTATTATCTAATAGAACATTATTATATATTATATGTAACTATATATATAATTCTATTATAGTAGAAGGAATATTGTCCAGTAGATACAAAATCTTCATAGACTTAAAGCCTGTTGCTGGCCGGGCATGGTGGCTCATGCCTATAATCTCAGTGTTTTGGGAGACTGAGCAGGGAGGATTGCTTGAGCCCAGGGGTTTGAGAACAGACTGGACAACATAGGAAGACCCCATCTCTACAAAAAAATAAAAATTGAAAAATTAGTCGGGCATGGTGGTGTGCGACTGTAGTCTCAGCTACTCAGGAGGCTGAGTCAGGAGGATTGATTGAGCCCGGGAGGTCGAGGCTGCAGTGAACCAATGTTGTACCACTGCCGTCCAGCCTGGGCAATAGCAAAGCTGTGTCTCAACAACAACAAAAAACCTGTTGCTATCTCTCTTCCCCTTATCCCTTCATTCCCTCTTCTCCCCAGCTAAGATTTTGAGATGTTGCTGAAGCTTCATGCTGGAGAGCAAGGGATGAAGCCTCTGGATTCCAAGGCCATATACACATGCAAATGAGCAGAAGCCCCCAGGTTGCCTGTGGAGGGCACACTGTCTCCCAGTTGTTTAGTTCACCTTTCCTGATTGTGTGACATACCCTGGTGCATGGGTTGGTGAAATGATAGACTAGTGGATTCCAAGGCTGAGGTGTTTGTTCCTCATGGGCGGCACTGCCTCTGGTAAACAGAGAGGTTCAGCCTACTGGCTACACTCATCTTAAATCTTGTTGTGTTACATTGTAATTAAGTGTTCTAGGAATGAGTTCATTCAGGATGAATAAACACCAGCAAAGCAAGAACTCCATCCCAGACATGTAAGCCTTCTTGTCCCTGCCCTCAGTAAGTTTTAAATCTAAGGTTTTTGCATAGTGCTTTTATATCCAAGAAACTTGCTCAACTTTCTTTTTTGTTTTTGAGACAGGGTCTTACTCTGTTGCCCAGGCTAGAGTGCAGTGGTACCATCTCGGCTCACTGCAACCTCCACCTCCCGGGTTCAAACAATTCTCCCACCTCAGCCTCCAGAGTAGCTGAGACTATAGGAGTGTGCCACCATGCCCAGCTAATTTTTTTTTTTTTTTTTTTTTGTAGAGATAGGGTCTCACCATGTTGCCCAGACTGGTCTTGAACTCTGCTCAACTCTCTTACAAGCTCTGCATAGATTCTTTGTGTGTTCTATGAAGACAGTCATCATTTGTGACTCATTACTGTTTTGAATCATTACAACCAGTTTTGTTCTTTCTTTTCCAGTCCTGATACCTTTTATTTCTTTTACTTTATTTAACTGTACTGGCTAAGACCTCCAGGACAATGTTGAAAAGAAGCAGTAACGGACTGGGCGCAGTGGCTCACACCTGTAATCCCAGCACTTTGGGAGGCCGAGATGGGCGGATCACGAGGTCAGGAGATCGAGACCATCTTGGCCAACATGGTGAAACCCTGTCTCTACTAAAAATACAAAAATTAGCTGGGTGTGGTGGTGGGTGCCTGTAATCCCAGCTACTCGGGAGGCTGAGCCAGGAGAATGGCTTGAACCCGGGAGGCGGAGGATACAGTGAGCCAAGATTGCACCACTGCACTCCAGCCTGGTGATAGAGGAAGACTCTGTCTCAAAAAAAAAAAAAAAAAAAAGGCAGTAACAGTGGACATCCTGTCTTGTTTCTGATTGATTGATTTTAGTGATGCTTCTAATACTTAGCCATCTAGAATGACACTTGCTGAGGTTTTTGGCAGATACCCTTTTCAGGTTGAAGAAATTCTCTTGTATGTCCAGTTCATTAAGCTTTTTTAATCCCAGAGATTATGAAAAGGTGAGGATTTTTTTTTCTTTTTCTTTTCTTTTTTTTTTTTGTGGACCATACATCAGACTTAAAGGATTTTTTTAATGCTTTTTTTCGTCAATTCAATTTTCAAAATTATTTTTCTCTTTTAATCTGTGAATGCGGTGAATTGTATTAACAGGTTTTCTCATGTTAAACTGACTGTATATGCCTGGAATAAACTTTATTTGATTATGATATATTTTTTATACATTCTTGGATTTGGTTTGTCAATACTTTTTTAGGATTTGTTCATACCTACTCGTGTGATATTAGCCTATGCATTTCTTTTACCGACTTTGTCTGTTTTGGGTATCAAAGTTATAATGCCCTCTTTTTCAAGTCTCTGGAAGAGTTCATATAATTTTCAAGTAACAAATAATTCCAAAGTTTGGAAGAATTTGCTATATAGTAAAACTATATAGGCCTGGTATTTTCTTTGTGGGAAGATATTGAACTACTTTTTCAGGTTTTTTTAAATGGTTATGGGACTATTTTGATTTTCTGTTTCTTTTTTTTTTTGAGATGGAGTTTCGCTCTTGTTGCTCAGGCTGGAATTCAGTGGCGCGATCTCAGCTCACTGCAACCTCTGCCTCCCTAGTTCAAGCAATTCTCCTACCTCACCCTCCCAAGTAACTGGGATTACAGGTGCCTGCCACCACACCCGGCTAATTTTTTCTTGTATTTTCAGTAGAGACAGAGTTTCACCACGTTGGCCAGGCTGGTCTCAGGTGATCCACCCGTCTTGGCCTCCCAAAGTGATGGGATTATAGTTGTGAACCACCCAGCCTGGCAAATTTTCTGCTTCTGAGTCTGTTTTGGTATCATCTCTTCCAGGAACTAATAGAGTGAGAACTTTATTACCCTCTTCTGCCAGGGGATTAATCTGTTCATGAGAGATCTGCCCCCATGACCCAGACACCTTCCATTAGGCCCCACCCACAACATTGGGGATCAAATTTCAACATGAGATTTGGAGGGACAAACATCCAAACTCTGGCACCATCCTAATGGGTGTGAGGTGATAGTTTGTCTTTTTTAACTCCACAAATTAGACATCTGTCTTGCTTTATACCATCAGTGCTGATTTTGAGTTACCTGCCTGTTTACCAGTTTCTTCATGCATTGTCCATTTTTAGACCTTAGGCTTTCCTTTTGGCATCCTTTTCCTTCTTCCTGAAGGGCATTCTCTGTTTTCATTGGTCTAGGATTCTCTGTATTCACCCTTGTTGTTAATAGTTTTGCTGGGTACAAAACTTTAAGTGCCTCACTTTCCCTTTTGGCCGATGAAAATCTGCTATCAGTCTAATTGTTATTGTGCTTTCTTTGCTCTGTGACTGCTTTTGAGATCTTTTCATTGTCTTTGGCGGTCTTTAGTTTTATTGCAATGTGTCTAGGTGAAGATTTACCATTTCTAATCATTATTTAAAATTTGACTATTGCTTTTTCTTTTCAATTTTCTCCTTCTGGAGCTCTGGTTAAATGTACTTGGGGCTTTTCATCCTCCGTCAGTGTCTCTTTCATACTTTCCATTGCCTTTTCTCGCTGTGCTATGTTCTGTGTGATTACTTTATGTCTTTAATTCATAAGTACTTTCTTCAGTCATATCTAATTTATTATTTAACCTAGCCATTGGGTTTTATATTTTTATTGATTATAGTTTTTTATTTCTAGAAATTATAGTACGTTCTTTTTATATTTTCCTGTTTATTGAGACCACTTATGATTTTATCTTTCAATACATGCAAAATACATTCAATACATTCAATACATACAAAAATGTACCATGCATCGTTATTTTATAGCCTGTATCTAATATTCCAATATCTGAAGTCTTTTTTTTTTTTTTTTTTGTTTGAGACAATGTCTCACTCTGTCACCCAGGCTAAAGTACAGTGCACAATCATAGCTCACTGCAGTCTCAACCTCCTGGGTTTAAACGATCATCCTGCTGCAGCGTCCTGAATAGCTAGGACTACAGGCATGTACCACCACACCCAGCTAATTTTTTAATCTTTTGCAGAGACAGGGTCTCCCTGTGTTGAGCCTCCTGCCTCGGCCTCTCAAAGTGGTAGGATTACAGATGTGAGCCTCTGCACCCAGTCTCTAATATCTAAAGTCTTTGTGGGTCTCAGTCTATTAATTATTTCTGCTGACTTTCATTCTTTGGGGCTTCTTTCCCAGTGTGTATGGTTGTTTCTGAAAGGGAATTTACATTTAACCAAATTTGTGGATAACCTGAGTAGCATTCTGTTGAGCAAGTTTTCATTCAAAAAAGATTTGCATTGTTTCGTTACTAGTGGGCACTGCCAATCCAGACACTTTGATTTCTCTATTTTGGATTTATCTGAAAGCAGGTAATATGAATTTGAATTCCCAGCCAACATAAAGACTTGACCCATGGTTATGGATTCTTAGGAGAAAAATTATTGCCATTATTTTTTCCCATTAGCATTTGTGTAGAGACAACAGGTTTCTTTTTTGGTTCCCTTTCCTAGAGCATGTTTTGTTTTTAGCCCATTTCTCTCTCCTTTGGGGTGGGGGTGTAGCCCATTTTGATGGTTCTGCTGTTATGCAGGGCTTCAGGGCCCAGTGTGCATCCTCCCTGCTTTCCCCCTTGTCCTTCTTTTGTCGTTAATGTTTTGTATGGATTTGTTCTGTTTCTGTATCTGTTTTGTATATGCATGTGTATTTCTTGGGAATTTCCCTTTCTTGGACTTCGGCGACATGTTTGAAAATATATTTGTAATTTAACTATCATTTAGTTTTCAGAAGGTCTGGTTTACCATATTGAGCAAATGAAAGTCTCATAGTAAAAATTTCAAATTTTCTGAGGCCTTAATTGGATTGTATAGATACAATAAAAGGTTGATTATTTGTGGTTTATTTTGTATTTGTCCATTCCTACCCTTATTTATTAATTGAATACTATGTAACAAGTACTGTTCTAAGGACTCCCTATACATTGGTAAGACTGAAGTATCCCCTACCCTCATGGAGCTTACAGTCCAGTGGAAAAGACAAACAAGCAATGACTACCTGCTGGGCAGGGTGATGGAGAAATGCAAAAGTTATATACAATTGGGCATTCTTAACTAGTGTCTGCACAGCTCCCTTGTTTTGTTGGTCTCTGCTTTTCCTTCATGGATTAAATATTTTTGTTGGTCCAAAGGGATCCCTTAAATGTTTGTCATGTTTCGTTGTACTTTTTGGGAAAGATTTATGTGTCCATAATTTGAAGGATGTGAAAGACTCTCCTAAAAGAGCTGATTTACCAGTTGAGAAGGAAGGAGAGCTTATTTGCTATTTAGTAGTTGCTTGGCAGCAGTCATATGTGCACTGTGCACTGATAGCCACAGAAATAAGTAGTAATGAAGAGAAGTCTTATTTATTCAGATCCCAGTGGTCTTAAAAGTTAGTATAGTGTAGTGCGTGGAGGCAAAGGTATTTGCTAATTCGTTGTTAACAAATGGATTGAGTGCCTGCCATGTGCCAGGTACAATCAACTTAGTACCCTTGGAAAGAATTCTGTGAGTGTTCTTACCTCTCTCTTCCGTTTCACTCACCAAAGCCAGTCATTTATCAAGATCTGTCTATTCTTGGAAAAATTTCTTACATCTGTACACCATCTCCCCACCTCCCACACTCTAGTTCAAGTCTCGTCATCATCTCTCATCCAGATGATGCCAACATCCTCTTCTTTGGGCTTTCTGAATCTATCTTGCCCTCCAGCTAATCTCATTTCCATGCTGTTGCAGGGGGACTTTTCAAAAACAGAAATCTCTGGTTATTTTCCAGCTTAAGATCCTTCAATAAATCCCATTGCTATCATGATAAAGTCTAAGCATGTTTGTGTGGCATCCAAGCCCCTTGTGACCTGGCCCTGCCTCCTCTCCAGCCTCAGCTCCCAGCCCCTTACTGTTCCTGCTGCTGTCCCGAACCCTGCGCTTAGGTTTACTGTTCTCTTACTCAAGAATCCAGCAAATGCTCACTGAGCAACTGCCATGTGCAAAGCACTGGGGGTACCAAGGTGAGTAAACTGGACAAAGCCCCACCCTTGGAGGGTTGTATTCCAGGGGAAAGATAGACCCTGAGCAAACAGACATTTACTATAATATCAGGTATGATGGAAAAAATAAAGCCAGATTATCAGATAGAGGGGAGTGGTGGGGCAAATCTAAATAGGCTAGGTAAGGAAGGTCTCTCGGAGGAGGTGGTGTGTGAACAGAGACCTGAATGGTGGGAGGGAGCGAGCCCCTGAGTATCTGGGGATGAATATTCTGGGCAAGAGAGTAGTCAGTACCAAGGCACTGAAGCAGAGGGAGGCTTGGCATGTCTGAGCAACAGGAAGAAAAAGTCAGTGTGTGGCTGAGATGGAAGAGTAGAATAGACAATGAGCACGTTCATTTTCTTTTACTGTGTGACAAAAACTTGGCGACTTCATACCCATTCATTACCTTGCGGTTTCTGTAGGCCAGAAGTCTGGCGTAGCTCAGCTGAGGTCTCAGTTCAGGGTGTCCCACTCAGGATGTCAGCTCTAGGGAAGAATCTGCTCCCACACTCATTCAGGTTACTGACAATTCAGTTCCTTGCAGTTGTAGGATTGAAGTCTCTGTTTCCTGGCTGTTGGTGGTGAGGGCAGCTCCCCTCTCCTGGAGACCACTTGCAGTTCTGTGCCATAGGCCTTCTCCCAGGCCCTCTCATAACACTGCACCAGCAGCAGGATCCCTCACCTCAGATCCCCTCACACTTCGTGTCAGGCCCACCTAGTCGATCACCGTCTCATAACGTCAACTGACTTCAACCCTTAATTCCATCTACAAAATCCCTGTGCAGCAGCACTAATCTAAACACCAGACTGATTTTTGACTGAGTAGCTAGGGGATAGGAATTTTGGAGGCTGTCTTAGTAATTCTGCCTGCCACCATGAAGTTGGACTGGTGGCTGGGGTCACACCAACCAAGCTGGTAGGGCATGGTGAGGACTTGAGGGTTTTGTTCTGATGAGGTGGGAACAGCCTGAGTAAGGACCATCATGGCACTGGATGGAGAGCAAATGGTGGAGCTGGCAAGACACAGAAGGTATTGCAGGTGTCCAGCAGGAGATGATGGTGACCTGCGCTCAGGTGGCACAAACTCCTGAACAGCTTGCAGTCCCCCAAATGTACCGTGTTGCCTTGTGTCCCTATATCTTTGCACATGCTTCTCCTGTGATAAGAAATGGAGCATTTCTTATCACCACCTACCCCATGTGGGGCTTCTTCACCGAAACAAGTCCCCACCCCACTGAGTGCTCCAAACCTAGCTCAGATGCTGCCGGGAGGCCCCTCCACGGTGTTTCCCAGCCACTGGCACCCTCTCGCCAACCTGAGCTGTGTTGTGTCTGTTAAGCTGTCTTCCGCCCTGGCCTGTAACCTGTCTGGAGTCAGGGGCTTTGTCTTTGGTTCCTGTGTTTCCATTTTCTAGCCTTGTGCATGGCATATTGTAGATGCTTGATGATGTTTGTGGGCTGAATACAAGAACTATGGGAGATGACTGGTTGTGAAGTAGACATGTTACGACTGTTGGAAACCTCACCCTGTAGAAGGAAAGAGCATATATAAAAAAATATACAATACAGTGAACGGGAATACAGATACTATGCCATGTGCACAGAGGAGGTGTGCCACCTCTGCAGATGGCTAGTGTGCGTGGAGCTGAAACGGAGCCCTTATCCTACTCAGTCTGCAGTAGTTGGTGCTAGCTTTTCACATTCCTCCATTGCATGAAATATTGATAGTATTGCAAACAATTCCATTTTGTTATATCTAAAAACATTTGGCAATACTCTTAGCCATTAATTTATTCTGTAATTAAAGAAGTAAACAGTCATTCATTTAAAACATTCTATAACTTAAGACTGACACGTAACCTTCCTTCCCTATCCGTATTTCAACTACTCAGAAAGAAGGTCTGTACTAGTGAAATTTTGCTTAAGAGTAGGACCTCTTAATTCAAAATAGCGAACACTTGTAGAACAAGTGTCCTTTTAAGAGGGACGGAGGAAATTGTCAATCTGGTTACTAATGAGAAACAAACTAAAATAGTAAGAGTATCATTTCTGTGACTCAACTAAACATTTCCAAAGTTTGAACTTTAAAAAGTGGGATGCTGGAAAGAATGATTTAACCAGAGTAGACACAGTGATGTTATTTAAAACTTCATAAGCTTAAAAGCAAAATAATGAGGGAGTCCAGTTTCACCCTGCTGGCTTCCCTGTTGGCCATTCACAGTGGGGCAGCATGCCTGCTGCCAGGAGGGGCCAAGGTGCCTGCCAGACCCTCCGTTGCAAGTAGAGATGCACCCACCATGGAATCACAGGGTGAGGACTCATAATTGGCATAAGCCAAAAAAAAAAAATTATATATAAAAAAAAACCTTTTCATTTATATTGCCAAGTTTCTCTGTTTGTTTTCTAGTGATCTGTCTTGCAGAATAGAAATCTGTGGTGCAAGAACTGTTTGCATACAGTCTTGTGTAGATAATTGGATATTCTATTTCCAATTAGATTCTCGGACTATAGGGCCAACTGTGATGTTTTCTAGCTCCCTGGAAGGGGTGTCTGGGTGTGGAGAATGTCTTCTCTCTGGTTAGCTGTGATTGGGTGGCTGGCTGGGAAAGAAGGAGACACAGCATTTCTGCTTTTAAATATAATTTTAATTTGGTTCAGATTTTTTAAAGCTTTTGGATTTGTAAGGCATTAACTTGGTTTTATGATACTGTCCTTATATTCCTTCCCTTGCTTCTCTAAAAAGGGGTAAGGAGAATAAGCAGATCCAGGATCCCTTGGAGCCCTGAAACTAGAATCTGAGAACACTTGAACTCCTGTTTGCTTTCAGAACAAAATGAACAAGGCCCCCTTAGCAGAGGCCTTGCTGGGTTCACCTGGGGGCAGCACTAAGAGGGAACTTCAGTCTTATTCTTTTCTCTGCTCTCAAGGTGTTTTAGATGAAGAAAAGCAGAATAATTTCATGGGAAGTGCCAAATACCCCCTCAGAAATTCTCTGGGTAGTTTGCCAGACTTTTTTTTGGCCTCGCTGCCAGAGAGCACCGCTGGTTTGTCCGTGCATGGCCGCATGGGCTAACATGTTGACATGGGGGACCCAGTGCGGATGCTTCCACAGACCTGTTGAGATCAGTGCTGACGCGGGCTTGGGAGGCATCCTAAATGTGATGCCACTTCTCTTGGCTTCCCTTTTGTAAAAGGGGGAGGGGGAGGAGGTAGGGATAAGGCCAGAGTAGGAGAGTTACCTGGCAACTTCTCTGTGCCTTTTTGTAGCCTCAGTGTTGAATGGTCAACTGCACATCTAATCGACTTCTTTAACCATTTCTCCTGAGAGCCTCTAACTTGCTGGCACTGTACCAGGACATACAGTGTAATGTGGTCCACATCTTGTTCAAACCTCAGACTCCTCTTCCTAGCCGAGTCTCCTCTGTTTTGTGCTCTGTAAGTTGAGGATAGTACCACTTTCTTCACAGGATTATAAAAATTAAATCTTCTAATGTATGTAAATCACTAGCACAAAGTAAGTGCTCAATAAATGTTTCGTTTTTAAAAGACAGATACAGTCTCTGCTCTCACATGCGAGCTTTTTCCAACAGATGACCATGGACCTTCACACCCATCTTGGAAGGCAGTTCATCCCATTTTCAGATGGTGTAGTTGTTGGAAAGTACTTCCTTAAGTGAGGTGAAAATCTTCCTCCCCGTAGGTCCCTCTGGCTGCACCTAAACGAAGTATTTGCTCCTTCTTCCATATAGAAGTCCTCAGCTGTTACTGACAAGCAGTCTGTGTCTGCCTTCTCCCCAAGCCCACTCTCACCCAGGCTAAATGTTCCTCTTCCTTTTTGTTCTTCCCATGTTATGTGGCTTCAGTATCTTCTCTTTCTACCTGGTTGCTGGTTTTCTGGACCTGTCCTGGGGAGCCAGTGTTCTATTTATTCCTGTTTTATTTACTTTCAGCATAGAAGTGAATATTCCAGATGTGCTCTGACAAATGGCTCCTACGTCTTTTCATTCTGGTTTTCCTAACATCCCACTGGCATCTTTGATAACAGTATCCTGCTATTTCACAATTAAACTTGGCCAATCAGATTTCACATCTTTCCCATCTTCTACTTGCACAGGTGGAATTTTTAAATTAGAAGTTCAAATTGTATTCCTGTTCTATTTCATTGGGTTAGATTTTGCCCATCACCTAATTTTTTTCGGGGAGGGGAAGACTTTATTAATGTGATTTAATACATAGATCACACTTATAACACTTAATATATGCCCACATATTACTTCCTAATGCCAGGTGCTGTTTTAAGTATTTTGATAAATTTCACCTTTGCTCTATCTGCACAACTATCCTATGATACAAGTACTATTATTCCCATTTTGTAGATGACAAAACTGAGGCGTAGAGAGGCTGTGGTCACATGGTGAACTGTGTTGAGATTCACACAGTAGTAAGTGATAGAGGCAGTATTTGAACCCAGGTAGTCTGGCTTTATAGCCTATGTTCATTATCACTCAGCTAGTGTGACTGTTACATGAACTAGCCCTTCTGGTTTTCTTTTTTGAGACAGAGTCTTGCTCTGTTGCCCAGGTTGGTGTACAGTGGCATAATTTCGGCTCACTGCAACCTCTGCCTCCTGGGCTCAAGTCATTCTCCTGCTTCAGGCTCCTGAATAGCTGGGATTTCAGGTGCTTGCCACCATGCCCAGCTAATTTTTGTATTTTTAGTAGAGACAAAGTTTCACCATGTTGCCCAGGCTGGCCTCAAACTTGTGACCTTTTGTGATCTGCCTGCCTCGGCCTCCAAAGTGTTGGGATTACAAGCGTGAGCCACCGCACCCTCCCAGGCTGCTGCTGCTGCTTCTTTTTTTATTCCCCCTTGATTCATGAATTTCATCACTGTGCCATCAAAGCTCTCATTTAAGGTATCATAGCAGTATGGATGGAATGGGGGCTTGGATGGAACACTTCTGTCCACTTATACGGATCTTTCTAGATAATCAGTGGTTTGTTGGGCTTTTTTTTGGTGGTGGGTAGAGTGGGTAGGGTGCTGGCTGCTGAGTTCAAACAAATCTACCTTATGGAATACTAAATAACTTGGGGTCTTATAAATTATTTGGTCATAGCAGTGTCACGACTTCCTCAACTTCCTTGTTGAACTCCAGATATGATTTAATTATAGCATTTGTTAGACCTGCTGTTCTCTTCATCATATCACAAAAGGCAGTATAGTCAGATTTGTGATTATAATGCCTTTTTTTAGGTGCTCAACAAGTCATTCTGGTTAAATTTTGCCTAGGACCTGCTGTTTTTACCAGATTTATTTGTAAAACCCTTTTCCTTTTGTCTTTTTTTTTTTTCCAGCTACATAATTTTTATTTTTATTTATTTATTTCCTTTCACCTTTTGAAAGCTGAAACATTCTTTTTTCCCTTTCTCTAGAGAGGCATGTGAAAACTCACCATACTTCCTAAGCTAGTTCTCTAGCTTAGTCAGTGGGAGCAGTCAGTCTCACTGGGGAAGTAAGGTCCAAGCAGGGGGAATGACAGCTAATGACATAGGGCAGCACGCAGGAGTGGTGCAGACCAGGGAGGCTGTAGCCAGGAGCCAGGCTGAGGGAAGACACCTCAGGGAGGGCTTCCTGGAGGAGGTTGGACCAAGACCCACTGGCTGGGAGAGGCAGTCTTGGCTGGAGTGATGGCAGGCCTCAGAGAGAAGAGGAAAATGAGGCTCCTGAGGAAACTTGGGGTTTCCAAATATCTGGTCCTCAGTTTTGCTATCAGGACATTGAAGTACCATTATGAATTAGGAAGGTTTAATCACAAGTAGGAGGAAATCTAAGCAAGCACTGGCTGGTGATAGTTAATGTTAGAGATTGTAGGAGAGAGAGCTGGGAAGACAAACCTCAAACCTCTTTAGCCAGTTAACGGACAATTGTCTATTTTATTCTTTCTTTCTCTTAATTATCCTAATCTCTTTCATTTAAGACCTTAGTTTTTAAAGAGTCTCCTTTTCGGTCTCTATTTCAGTCTAAACCTCATTAAAGACCATCCCTTTTCATTTTTAATGTGCAGTTTCTATTTACCAAGAGTAGCTTTTGGAGAGAGATCAAGATCAAACCATTTACCTCTATACATAGCACCTCTCTCCTCCATCCCATTATGCCTCTCACTAAAGCAGAGCTAAAACCCTCACCTCATAAGCCTTGCTTTTATTGCAGACATTTCAAGGGAATAGCTTTGGATGGTTTTAATAAAATTTTCCCTAATTTGAGTCATTCATCCAATACTGTGTTGTGTTTGAATGACCCATGTTACTTTTCTCATGTAGAGATAGTCCACTGGCACCCAAATATTTCAGAATTTTAAGTGAAAAATTTTGAAAAGATGGGCCCAGGTGCATTGGCTCACACCTGTAATCCCAGCACTTTGGGAGGCCAAGGTGGGCGGATCAGTTGAGGTCAGGAGTTCGAGACTAGCCTGGCCAACATAGTGAAATCCCCGTCTCTACTACAAATACAAAAATTAACCAGGTGTGGTGGTGCATGCCTGTGATCCCAGCTACTCAGGAGGTTAAGTCAGGAGAATCACTCGAACCCGGGAGGCAGAGATTGCAGTGAGTCAAGATCATGCCATTGCACTCCAGCCTGGGTGACAAGAGCGAGACTCAAAAAAAAAAATGTATTTTAAGAAAACTATACACAGGAACTTTATCATACTGCTGGTCTCCAATGCAGTTGTTTGGGGCTACCTTATAAGTGAGAGCACTTCAAATCTTCTTTGGTACTTTAGTTACTAAGTTATAACCAAGAGCAGCAAAGTGAGGGTCTCTTTGGAATCAGATGTCCTTCTATTTAGAAGAAGTGTTTTCTCTAGAGTATTACTGTCCAGTAGAACTTTTTGCAATGTTGGAAATACTCTGTAATTGGGTCATGCTAGCTGCTAGCCACTGGTGTAACTGAGGAGCTGATTTGTAAATTTTATTTGGCTTTAATTTAAATAAAGCTTGTTTAAACATCTTAAATTTTATAATTCTGTTAACCTGTATGTTTTTATGTTCTGGCCTCAGGAACCCCCCAGACCGTCTTACCTTTTGGTGAAAAGGGTTTGGGTTCCCAGCAAGGAACCCAAGCAAAAATTAAGAAGCGTCTCTAAGACAGCAAATTTGATTAGGCTTCTTAAACAGTCCTGTGATTCTGTGGGAGGGGCACCCAAGTTCAGAACAAAAATTCACCACACAAGAATCTTTCTTATAAAATCACTTTCCTTTTTACCTTCTTTACCAAAAATACTTCTTTGTATCTTTAACTTTCTTTTCATCTCTTATTTACCTTGTTTTAGACATAGCCCAATGAGGTTTGAGTTAGACAAAGATATTTTACCTTTAATAAGAACATTAAAAAAAAAGTTTTTCTGTAATTCTTAAATCAGAAATTACCCAGATACTTAATATCAAATAACCCCAGATCCTAAATTATGACAGATTTGTTTGTAAGCATTTATTCCATTACATTTACCTGATGAATGTATGAATGTAATAGTTTACCTAGACTATTAACAAAAACTGTGATAGCTAATAAAGTTATTTTCCTAGTAACTATTTTTATAGCTGTGAATTTCAGGTATTTACTTAAGTAATAAAACTTATGCTTAATTTTAAGGGTATTTATACCAATAACTCAGGATTTAGTTATTTTCATTAAGCCAACAATATTTCATAGGTATACACAAGCAAAGATTATTCTGTCTTGGGCTAGGTTTTATAGTTGATAATCCTCATGGCAAATTTTATAGTATTCAGCAGGGATAAACATTGCTAGTATTTTACCAATAATTTATTTATTTTTTTTTTTTGAGATGGAGTTTTGTTCTTGTTGCCCAGGCTGTAGTTAAATGGCGCCATCTCAGCTCGCCGCAACCTCTGCCTCCCAGGTTCAAGTGATTCTCCTCCCTCACCCTCCCGAGTAGCCGGGATTACAGGCATGCGCCACCATGACAGGCTAATTTTGTATTTTTAGTATAGACGGGGTTTCTCCATGTTGGTCAGGCTGGTCTCGAACTCCCAACCTCAGGTGATCCACATGCCCCGGCCTCCCAAAGTGCTGGGATTACAGGCGTGAGCCACCGCGCCCAGCCTACCAATAATTTTAAAGCCACCTTATTTATTAAAGCTTTTACTTAAGTCATGGGTATCTGGGTAATTTCCAATTTAAGAATCACAGGAAAACATTTTCTTTTTAATGTTCTTATTAAAGGTGAAATATCTTTGTCTAATTCAAACCTTGTAGGGTTATGTCTAAAAGCATTTGACTAGTCTTTTAAGTATCTGGTTAAGGGCTTTTACGTATTTTTTAAGCCAATTAATTAGAGTGCTTTATGTATTTTTAGTAGTGAAACATTGTTTACACAATGTATAAATACATAGAGGTATTTAGGCATGCTGATAGAAATACATTTTATAGATTCATAAAGACTTTTTCCTTTTTTCTAGCTTAGATTCAAAATTCTTGATAACATGTTGCATCACTCTAGGCAGTTTTCAGCTAAATAGTCCTAAATCTGCATATTAAAGGAAACAACTCAGGTGAAGATCCAATAGCAAAATTTACATGATGAGCTATAGGGAGAAAAAGTTTGGTGTGCTAGAGGGCAATTAAAATGAATTTAGCTGCCAATTAAACATATATATTATAAAATTATATATTTATATTTAATGTGTATATCACATATAATACGCATATCATAAAATGCATATATAATTTACAATGGCCTTTTAAATATACATAGATACATGTATACCCACATATACAAACAGAGATCCTGTAACTTTACTTTAGTGCTTTAGCCTTGAAATAAGTATAAATTCGCTGGCTAGCAAAAAACAAAACAAAACAAAACCAAAAAAAACAGTTAAATCCAAACAGTGGTTTAAAGTAACAGCAGTTTTAAAGTAGGCAGAAAGGAAAATAGAAAAAGAGAATTTAGGGACTCTATAGTTTGCAGGTCGACCTTAGGGTTCCTTTTCCTTAATGTAAATGTGTACAAAGACCATATTACTTCTATTTTACATAAACTCTGGCAAGTTGAGGTGCCATAAAACCTATGGAGTACTCGAAAGGGGATCATTCTCCTTATTTTTAGAGTATTTCTTTCCCACGTGTTTTTTTTGTTGTTGTTTTTTTTTTCTTGAAAGGAGGAACTGAGTTCTGGCCTAGGGATTTGTGTGGTGGATGGATACGTGTCCTGGATGAGCCGTTTGTAAAATGAATTTGTACTGAGGATTTCCCTGCAGGGTTGCTGCACGTTGTGGGGGATCCACCCCCCAGACACTCCCACGAGGCCCCCAGTCACCCATGGGCGCCTTTTGGCTGGGAGGAGCAAATGCCCTTTCTCTTCAAAGCTGAAAAAACTGTCTCTCATTTACCTATGAAAACAACAGTTCAGTTTCTCATACAAATGCGCACAGCCAAGCCAAATTGAGATTAATTCTGAGAGAAAAAGCAATAGAGGAGACCCTTTAGAATGCACCTTTGAACTAGAATTAGGATCTTACACAATTTCCTAGGAGAAAAATCAGCTCAAGAATAAATTAAGGACCATCAACCAAAACGGGAGGTCTGGAGCTCAGGTGGACTTACCAGTTCCACCAGAGGAGAAGCTCAAACTGGGTGAGATTTCAGTGGGCCCAGGCTGGTATCTTAGCTCCAGTTTCCAGCAATTCCTTCAGGGTCCTGAGTCTTCTCTGAGGCCCCACGTGTTTGGGCATCAAATTATTGTCAATGGAAAGAGTCAAACTGTAAAATATTTGAAGAGATTTATCCTGAGCCAAATATGAGTGACCATGGCCTGTGACACAGCCCTCAGGAGATCTTGAAAGAATGTGCCCCTGGTGGTTGGGGTACAGCTTGATTTTATACATTTTAGGGAGGCATGAGCCATCCATCAATCAAATACATTTAAGAAATACATTGGTTTGGTCCAGAAAGGTGGGACAACTCAGAGCAGGGGCTTCCAGGCTGTAGGTGAATTTAAACATTTTCTGGTTGACAATTGGTTGAGTTTGTCTAAAGACCGGGGATTGATAGAAAGGAAATGTTCAGGTTAAGATAAAAGATTGTGGAGACCAAGGTTCCTTTGAAGTCTTATAGTGGCTGTCCTTAGAGACAACAGATGACAAATGTTTCCTATTCCAACCTTTAAAAGGTGCTAGACTTTTAGTTAATCTCTTTAGGATTGGGAGGGCCTGGAAGAAAAAGATCTAGCTATGTTAATGGAGATTCTTTACAGATAAAAATTTTCCGCCACAAAGGACAGCTTTGCAGTGCCATTTCAAGATATGGCAAAGAAACATATTTCAGAGTAAAATATTTTGACTTTCTTCTTTGTCACATGTTTTGCCAGAGTCAGATTGGAAAGTAAGTCACGATATGTAGGGTTAAGTAAAACCCATCTGATGAGAATTTATGGTTTGTAGGGCATGACTCTCCAGACCCCTTAGATAGGAATTCGGGCAAGATTAAAAAAATCAGAGCTTAGTCCTCAGTATGTATCCAAGATATACAACATGATGCTATGGAATACGTGTACTCTTTAAAAGGTGACTATAGTTGAAGCAAATTAATATATTCATCATCTCACATAGTTATCCACTCTTTTGTTTTTGTGGCAAGATCAACTGAAATCTACTCAGCATGAAACCCATGTACAGTACAATTGTATTACCTGTAGTCCTCATGTTGTCCATTAGAGCTCTAGGCTTGTTCATCCTACATATCTGCTGCTTTTTATCCTTTGACCTACATCTCCCCATTTCCTCTCCCTTCTGCCCCTATCACCATAACCGCTGTTTTATTCTCTCTCTGTATATTTGACTTTTTTTAAATTTTTCTTTTTTTTCTTTCTTTCTTTTTTTTTTTTTTTTTTGAGACAGAGTCTTGCTCTGTCGCCCAGGCTGGAGTGCGGTGGCGTGATCTTGGCTCACTGCAACCTCCGCCTCCTGGGTTCAAGCAATTCTCCTGTCTCAGCCTCCCAAGTAGCTGGGACTATAGGCGCCCACCACCACGCCTGGCTAATTTTTTTTTTTTTTTTGTATTTTTAGTATAGACAGGGTTTCACCATGTTGGTCATGCTTGTCTCCAACTCCTGACCTCAAGTGATCCACCCGCCTTGGCCCCCGAAAAGGCTGGGATTACAAGCATGAGCCACCACACCCGGCCTTTTTTTTTTTTTTTTGAGACAGAGTTTCACTCTTGTTAGCCGGGCTGGAGTGCAATGGTGTGATCTTGGCTCACCGCAACCTCTGCCTCCTGGGTTCAAAGGATTCTCCTGCCTCAGCCTCCCTAGTAGCTGGGATTACAGGCATGTGTCACCACACCCGGCTAATTTTGTATTTTTAGTAGAGATGGAATTTCTCCATGCTGGTCAGGCTGGTCTCGAACTCCCCACTCGAACTGCCTTGATCAGCCCGCCTTGGCCTCCCAAAGTGCTGGGATTACAGGCATGAGCCACTACACCTGGCCTATATGGGGGAATAAAAACACTGGGCACACAGAACAGTAGGATGAATTGCTGAGGTTTTCACTAGGAGTGGGTGGGTAACAGCCAGCAATGAGAAGAGAAGGCTCCGTTCCCTCCATCACCCAGGCACTGGGCAACCTGGGGCAGCCCCTCCACCCGCCTAAGCCTCTCTTTTCTTATTGTCAATGTGGGCACAACACAGTTACTGGTGGGGACATTTTGGGGATTAACCCAGACACCACCAGTGACCGAAAGTGCCATACGTTCCCATACCCAGTCCTGCCTGCCTCCCACCTCTGCCACCCCCTGAGCTCTTTGCTTCAGACTTTCACTTTCTATGCTCAAGTAAATCTAGAATTACCACATATAAATACTCTAACATTCTGGGGCCTGAATTTCACAGGGAGGCCTGTGGGAGCTTCTAGACTGAGGTCACGGTGGTATCATCCACCCCACCACACACACCTTGTCGTGAATAGTGTCTGGGAGATGGGGCCCAGCTTAGTAACTTAATGAATAGGGTGAAATAATGTTGGACATATTATACTCAATGTAAGAATGCATCGTTCCCAACCATTCTTATATTTATATTTTCTCTTTTCAGGGATCCACATCTTCTGGACCCAACTCTGGAATATGTGAAGGTAGGAAATCAGGATTAAACATGTAGCCGTGACCCTGGGTAGTAGATTTTCCATTTGGATCACAAAGTTGCTAAATACTGCTGCAGCCTGGTTTGTGTAAAAAGCTGGTTAGACTCGCCAAAACAACGGGAGGAAATTTGACTCCCTTAGGCCTTTGGTAAATTTTGTAGGGGTCTCATGTCATCCTATTACAGGTACCCTTATCTGGCCTTAGAGCCAGATATGTTTTAAAATTCAGAGTTTTTTTTTTTTCCCAGAAAGGTAATATGGTACGTATAGTAATACCCCCAGAGAGGTTTGGGGTCAGCACTCCATAATCACACTCATTATTTTCACAGTGACATGTAAGAATATTCACACTAAGAGGGATAAATAGATGACAAATTATTTTATGTAGTTCAGGTTACATTTTGTCACCAAATGAGTTTGCTGCCAAGTGAGGTTTTTTTATGTTTGTGTTCAGAGTTTTTTGGATTTTGGAATGTAGATGAGGAATTGTGGACCCATATTTACCTTCAGTGGAGGACCGAAGGCTCCCTGAGATTTTGTGAGCCATCTTTTCCATTCCAAGAGCCACCCTCTTGTTCAGGGCTAATCTGGGGTCAAGTAGTAATATTAGGTACTTAGTTACTTTCCAGCGGGACTGGCAGTCGATGCTTCTAAATATTCAACCCTTCTAAATAATGTATTTCTTCTGAGCAGGAAGAAAAGATGCTTTTCACTTCTTCCCTCTGCCTCCTCATTTTCCGGTGTTGCTGTTTGCTTTATTTTCTTTTATTTTTGAAACTGTATTCTGGCACCTCCTACAGAAGAAAGAAGTCTGATTCTCACATTTGGTTTCTTGGATTTATGACAACATAGTTATTTTTTGGGAGAAATCGTGGCAAGAGTTAGAGTTTAGAATCAGGAGCCTCATTCCACCTTCACTATCCCAAGGGCAGCATCCTAGTTTCAGAGTGTGTAGGCCTATCTCTTGTGTGTACCCATGCCTTCCCCAGAGTCTTGCCATTTCCTCCCTCTTTAAAAGACCGGAGGATGGACGGAAGAGGAGGAAGCTCCAGTAGAACCACTTGGCCACTTAGGGCGGTCAAAGTTTGTTGGAATAGAGGTGGATATTCTTTTTTCCCATCTCTTATCCCTGAATGACAACTGAGCTGTGTTTTCATGGGAAAAAATGTGTAATCCTAAACCTGAAGGGCCACCGCACCAGAATCTGGCCAGAGCTTTATAAATAGTGTATCTGTGTCCCTCCCAGATGCATCACATGTTTTGTGCAGGTTATGCATTGCAAAGTATTAGAGGATGCTATTTGCATAGACTGTGATTTGACTTAACAAAAAATGCACTTTAGAATTCTGCAGTGTGTAACAACAGCCGTTTAAAAATCACTCCATGCCATGTTTCAGAAATTGGCTGTCTCCTACCATGGGCCAGTCTGGCTGTGCTCAGCAAGTATTCTGCCTTCTTCTTACTCCAATACCTCAGTCTTTTCTTTTACAAAAGTCCAAACCCCTTTTAAGATAATTTGGTGGTGCATTCTCAAGCTAAATATAGAGGATTTTGGAATGGCCTGTTTAGGTATTATCCAAGCTATTACATCTCATTTGTGAGTATCAATCATTGTGAGTTGAGTGGTATTGACAAAGAAGAGATTTTGGAGTTGTCAGTGGCTTCCGTTTATCTGGGCTCTCTTTGCCTTCTCCTGGCAGTGACATGTGATGGAACTGCTCTTTGAGGTTCAGAGGTTCCTTTTCAAGAACATGTTGAGGTATTCCGAGGGGTACCCTTTCCTCCTAACTTGATCTGAATCTAGTCAGAGCCTTATAAATGATGTGTCTGTATCCTTCCTAAATGTATCACTTTTTTTTCTTTTTCACTTCACCTTGGTTTAGAGGGATGGTTTGGGAATGTGTTGGGCCAATATGGGGTATTTTCATTTGCCTCTATGGACACTAAGGCTCTGAAAGCACGTCCATAGCGGTCTCTGATGTAAAGGTCCAAGAGGACCCAGGGACCCATCTTCTTGGCTTGGGTCTGTTGTAGGACTTCTCACACTTAGTTGCCCTGTGGAGCCAGGCTGACTAGTGCCAGGAAGGCCTCATAAGTTGATGCCAGCTGGTGCCTCATGGCTGGAGATAAATCAAGGGAGGTGAGAGAGTTGCAGATAAACTGAGGTGCAGTTTGACCCCCTTAACTTCTTGTCTACAATCCCCTTGTGCACTTACTGCCTCTTGAGCTTAGAGAAAAATAGTTCTATGTGAATTATGTTGTCTCATAAAGACCCCTTCCAGTGGGTTCAGATTCATTGGTCAAAAAAACAAGCATCACGAAGCCAAATTGTAGGATCCATTTTGACCCCAGAATGGGAGAGTCTTATCGTATCCTGAGTCTCATCTGGGCAGGGGAAGCACCCAGTTGTGGCCAACAGATAGCAGTCCAAATACTGGCAGGAGCTCCAGCCCCAGGTCTCCCTCCCTCCCTGTGTCTTTACATGCTGCTCCCTTGCCGGACCCTGTGGCTCACACCTGTAATCCCAGCACTTTGGGAGGCCAAGGCGGGTGGATCACCCGAGGTCAGGAATTCGAGACCAGCCTGGCCAATATGGTGAAACCCCGTCTCTACTAAAAATACAAAAATTAGCCGGGTGTGGTGGCAGGCATCTGTAATCCTAGCTACGTGGGAGGCTGAGGCAGGAGAATCACTTGAACCCAGGAGGCGGAGATTGCAGTGAGCTGAGATTGCACCATTGCATTCCAGCCTGGGCGACAAGAGTGAGACTCCATCTCAAAAAAAATAAAAAAAAAATGCTGCTCCCCTCCCCATCAGAGATTTTCCAGCCATCTTCCCTTGGTTTTTTCAGTGCCCAGATAGAAGAGAGAGGTCTGGGATAGAAGAGAGAGGTCTGGGACTGCCTCCTGCCTCCTCGGGTCTGGGAGAGACAAGGTATTGAGGCTGACCCTCGTAGCTGGTGGGACGAGGGGACTGCAGTGTCATGGCAGGAGAGAGCTGGGTGGAGAAAGAATCCAGCATTCAGCTCTGGCAGTTTGTACGTGTGTCCTTCTAGCACCGCGCACCGTTTGTGTTGCAGTACATTCATGCCGGGTGAAAGGGGACCAGTTTCTCGGTTGCTTAGCTACCGGTCGTTCATCCCAAGTGGAATGGAGGAAAATATGCATGGCTGGGAAGCCCCAGGGCTGTTTGGCAGCTCTTTTACCTTGTCCAGCAGGCTGGCCTCCTGCTGGGACTTCTGACAGCACCAAGACCCCAAAGGCTCAATTTGATATTTGGATGTGAGAGGAAAATAAATTGCAGATCCAAAGTAGCCCAGGGATTTGGGGATCTCATTCCTCACTGTTTCTGTCTCTTTAATTCCGGCATTTAAAGGAGAGAATTTTTCTTTTCTTTTCTTTTTTTTCCCCGTTTTTCCTAGCCTTCTCTCCTCACAATTTTTTCCCCTCATAGTAGCTCAGAACATGATCATCTTGAGAGTTTGGTTTTAACTTTTGTCTAATCATGAGGTCCTTTTCTGTGGTCAAACGTAATTGATTTCTGTTTCACAGGATTGAAAGGAAAGATTTCTTCCAGATTGGAAAGCCGAACCCTCCAGAGTGGCTCCACCTTCCTCCTGCTGTTTACCACGTAGTTAGTGACTTCGGTTCCTGGCATACAGCTCTGGAATTTTCCTCTGCGTACCTAGCATACCTTAACCCTAGATAAAACCAAACATTTTTTTTTAATAGGAGGAAATATCTTTTAGAGTCAATAACCCTAGGCAAAATTATGAAGTAGAACGTTATCTCTATACTGCTGAATCTACTCACTGCCCCATTGCATTTGGCTAGATTTTTACCTCATTAAAACACAATTACACTGTGTCCAGTTTCTTAGATCACTATCAAGTAGCTGCTTAGAAAATTTGATAAAATAGTAGTGCTAAAATGTTAATAAATGGTAACAGCTCCATGTGATCCCCTTCCCAGGTAGTTTTCCAACAGAGATTCACATCCCCTGAGACCTCCCACCCCAGCGAGGGAGCTGGGTCCACACTCTGGTTCTTTTTGTTTTGTTTTGTTTTGAGACGGAGTCTTGCTTTGTCGCCCAGACTGGAGTATAGTGGCACAATCTTGGGTCACTGCAACCTCCGCCTCTCTGGTTCAAGCGCTTCTCCTGCCTCAGCCTCCCAAATAGCTGGGACTACAGGCGCCCGCCACCACACCTGGCTAATTTTTTGTATTTTTAGTAGAGATGGGGTTTCACAGTGTTAACCAGGATGGTCTCGATCTCCTGACCTTGTGATCCACACCCCCCTCAGCCTCCCAAAATACTAGGATTACAGGCGTGAGCCACCACACCCAGCCCACACTCTTGTTCTAATTAGTAATGTGACCCTGGATTTGCCACCTGCTCTCTGTGGGTTCCATTGTCCCCACAATAGAAACCTTGGGGTGGGCTAATGTTCCTTCTAGCTTAAGTTTTTAGGATTCTCCATGCCTAGAATAGGCTGTAGAGGAAAATCTTGTAGCCAGTGGTAAGGAGTTCTTAATTGTGTGATATCCCTGTTGATCCTAAGATTGCCATATTGGTTGGAACAGGATACCATTTCATGTTGTATCTTGGATATGAAGACCAAGGCCATGACAGATCATAACTGCCACCACGGTGTTCCCAGAAGAGTGGAAGTTACCCCAGCATTGCTGCATTGCTCTGTGATCCATTAGGCTTCACTTCTGTAACCCTCTTTGAACCTATGAAGCCTAGGCTCACTTCCACTCTTTATCATTCTCTTCCTTTTATTTTCCCCTGGAACTGCATCTTTAAGCTTCAGAAGTTGCCCCCACAACCTGCACTAAATATAAATGTATATTATTTCCTCTGAGTGTGGTGGCTCACGCCTGTAATCCCAGCACTTTGGGAAGCCGAGGTGGGTGGAAAACCTGAGGTCAGGAGTTCGAGATCAGCCTGACCAGCATGGTGAAACCCCAACTCTACTAAAAATACAAAAATTAGCTGGGTGTGATGGCAGGTGCCTGTAATCCCAGCTACTCAGGAGGCTGAGGCAGGAGAATTGCTTGAACCTGGGAGGTGGAGGTTGTAGTGAGCCAAGATTGGGCCATTGCACTCCAGCCTGGGCAACAGAGCAAGACTCCGTCTCAAAAAAAAAAAAAAAAATTTACGTTTTCTCCTTCCTCTTTGTACCTATATTCCTTTTAGGCTCAAGACTAGTGCTGTTTTGTTTATTTTGTTTTTTGAGATGGGGCTTACTCTGTTCCAGGCTGGAGTGCAGTGGCTTGATCATAGCTCACCGAAGCCTTGAACTACTCGGCTCAAGCAATCCTCCCACCTCAGCCCCTTCAAGTAACTGGGACCACAGATGACCACCGCCATGCCTGACTATTTTTTTCTTATTTTTTATAGAAACAGGGTCTCACTATGTTGCCCCGGCTTGTCTGGAACTGTTGGCCTCAAGTGATACTCCTATCTCAGCCTCCCAAAGTGCTGGGATTACAGATACGAGCCACCATGCTGGGCCAAGACTAATTCTTTTTGGCCTCTTCACACACCAGCCCTACAGTTATTTTAGTAAAGAGTTCTTTTTCTGGGGGTGATTTAAGCTGTAGTTTTTTAAGGGAGGAAGTGATTGGCTAGGGCAGGGCTGGGTGATTTTTCTTTTAGAAGAAGTGTTTATTATACATTTTCCATTTTTAAATAAATTGTCGTCAAAAAAGATACATTAGAAAATATGGTGAAGTGGAAAAAAATATTGGAATGCCTGTTTTTTTCAAATTAGCCGTGAGTAGGCAAGTGGTTTTTTGTAGCCAGGCTGTAAACAGCACGCTTGCCCGGCTGTGGACAAAGGCCTGCTCTCCAGGCGACTGCAGTGAGGAAGTGTCAGGACGGAATGCAGCCTTTTGTTCCTGGCTAGATTCCTAGTGAACGCATGTCCTCTTTCTTTTGTAGTCAGCCTTGGTGGGTTCTTGTTAGACCCACTGTGAGCTGTAATAGAATGACCTATAGTCTCTGAGCTTGTTGCGCAGGCTAGGAGCAGAAAGGACAAGGCTGCAGCTGTTATCCTCAGTGGGGACAGCGCCCTGCAGCTTCTCCCTTCACAGTACAGATGACCCCAGAGAAACTCAGGAAGCTGTCTTTTGTGGGGTGAATGCTCTGAAAATTCTCCTTCCCAAAGGGTCTTCTAGGTCTATAGATGTTACAGGCCATCCAAGGCTTAGATCTCAGCAAGGCCGTTTCCTGCAGCCAGCTGGGGATACATTAGGTCACCCAGCATATTTAAAAAGGAGTAATTATGCAAATTCCAGTGCCAAGAATAAGTGCCCTGGCTGCCGGAGACCTCAGTGGAGAAGGGGTGATGTGACTTCAGCTCCCTTTTTGTGCTCAAGATGGCTGCAGCCGTGGTCACAGTTAAATAGCTGTCTTTGAGGGAAGCCTTTTCTTCCAGCAGGAAAGCAGGCCAGTCTGCTCTGAATTAGCCAGCTCGCAAAGTATGAAAGGGACTTACAAAAACAATGGCACGCTGTACATTCCGTGAGATTTTAACAAGTTATATGAACCAAATAATGGACCGATTGGCTGGCTCTGCAGGTTTTTGCCTGAGTGTGCACATTGGCAGAGCCAGCGCTGGCCCCTGTGGGACCAGAGATCAAACGCCGCCAGCAGTGATTGTAAAACAGCCCTGGCCTGCTCTAGGGCCCACATGCAGGGGGACGAAAGGGAGCTCCCATCCACCTTCTTCCACTCCACCCCAAAAACATTCTCTGCAAATATTCTTGGGAGGTTTGGTGTTACTACAGTTACGAAAAATGCTGAGGTAGGATGTTCCCACATCCTAGGTATGGACGACAGTCTCCCTGATTCAGTGGAATCTTATCCTTCAGGTCTGTGAAAATGTGGCCATTTATAAAAAGTAAAACCTTATGAAAACACATGTCCGTATAAAAGTCTATATCCATGTTTATAGTGACATTATTCATAATTGACAAAAACAGCTGGAGACAACCCCAAAGTCCTTCAACAGGAAAAAAGTAGTACACCCATACAATGGCGTATTATTTAACCATAAAGAGGAATGGACTTTTATTTACTTATTTTTTTTAAGAAACAGGGTCTCACTCTTGCCCAGGCTGGATTTCAGTGGTGCAATCATAGCTCACTGTAGCCTCAAACTCCTGGTCTTGAGTGATCCTCCCACCTCAGCCCCCTGAGTAGCTAGGACTCCAGGCACTCGCTACCACACCTAGCTAACTTGTTTATTTTTTGTAGAGATGGGGTCTGCTTGTGTGCCTGGGCTGATCTCGAACTCTGGCCTTGCTCCTGCCTTGGCCTCCCAAAGTGCTGGGATTACGTGTGTGAGCCACTGTGTCCAGCCTAGGAATGGGCTATTGATATACACAGAAACACTGTGTTAGTCTCTTTTCACGCTGCTGATAACAACATACCCAGACTGGGCAATTTACAAAATAAAGAGGTTTATTTAACTTACAGTTCTGTATGGCTGAGGAGGCCTCACAATCATGGTGGAAGGTGAAAGGCATGTCTCACATGGCAGCAGACAAGAGAAAAGAGCTTGTGCAGGGAAACTCCTTTCTTTTTTTTTTTTTTTTTTTTGAGACAGAGCCTCACTATGTTGCCCTGGCTGGAGTGCAGTGGCATGATCTTGGCTCATTGCAACCTCCACTTCCTAGGTTCAAGCAATTTTCCTCCCTCAGCTTCCCAAGTAGCTGGAATTACAGGCGTGGGCCACCATGCCCAGCTAATTTTTTTTGTGTTTTTAGTGGAGGTGGGGTTTTGCCATATTGGCCAGCCTGGTCTCGCACTCCTGACCTCAAATGATCCGCCCACCTTGACATCCCAAAGTGCTAGGATTATAGGCATGAGCCATCGTGCCCAGCCGAAACTCCCCATTTTAAACATCAGATCTCATGAGACTTATTTACTATCATGAGAACAGCATGGGAAAGACCTGCCCCTGTGATTCAGTTACCTCCCACCGGGTCCCTCCCACAACACATGGGAATTTGAGATGAGATTTGGGTGGGGACACAGCCAAACCGTATCATGTATGAATCCTGAATACATTACATTGAGTGAAAGTAGACAGTCTCAAAGGCTGCATACTCTATAGTTACATTTGTATGATATTCTGGAAAAGGCAAAACTTATAGTGACAGAAAACAAATAAATGGTTGAAAAGAGGTTGGGGAAGAGATGAAGTGCACCAGGGAGCTTTTGGGGGTGATAGAAATAGAAATATGGTGATTGTAGTGATAGTTACCCAACCGGGTTGTTTGTCAGTGCTCATGGAATTGCACTAAAAAGGGTGACTTTTGCTGAATGCAAATTATACCTAATAAGCCTGAGCTTAAAAAGCAAGCTAGGCCGGGTGTGGTGGCTCATGCCTGTAATCCCAGCACTTTGGGAGGCTGAGGCAGGCGGATCACAAGGTCAGAAGTTTGAGACCAGCTTGGCCAATGTGGTGAAGCCCCTAACTACTAAAAAAATACAAAAATTAGCCGGGCATGGTGGCATGTGCCTGTAATCCCAGCTACTCAGGAGGCTGAGGCAGGAGAATTGCTTGAACCTGAGAGGTAGAGGTTGCAGTGAGCAAAGATTGCACCACTGCACTCCTGCCTGGGCGACAGAGCAAGACTCTGTATCAAAACAAACAAAAAAAGGCAAGTTAAAGCCTTATATTTCAGTCCTTAAGTGCTGCCATCTCAGCAGGAGAAATTTTCCATTTTGAGATGGGCCACACCAGGGAGGCCCGACCCTTGATGAAATGGAGAAAGTGCCAAGCTTGAAGATTTTTGACTGCAGTGGCTCTTTCAACAGATATTTTTTTAGTATATACCATGTGTTTGTAATTGTTCAGTCAGGTCAGACCAGGTGGCAGGAAAGTGTTACCAGGAGTCTAACCTGAGATAGTCACAGTGGGAATGGAAAGTTAGGTCACATGCTGAAGGCCTTTTAGAGATAGAATTAAGACCCAGTTATTAGGGAAGCTGAGAGATTCTAACAGGATGTAAATGGTGCAGGTGAGAGAGAAGCTAGGGGCAGTTCCCGGGACCACACCAGTACCTAGCATTGTGCCAGAAGCCAGTAAATAGGGAGGAAAGGGGATGTCCATTTGGAAACGTTGTTACCACAGTGTTGTCAATCTTTGAGCATTTGTGGATATCTTTAGACCAAGGAGTCAGCAAACTATAGCCTAAGACCAAATCTAGCCCACCACCTATTTTGGTATGACCACTAAGCTAAAAGTGGATTTTATATTTTAATATGGCTTTTTTTTTTTTTTTTTTTTTTGAGTTGGAGTTTCGCTCTTATTGCCCAGGCTGGAGTGCAACCATGCAATCTCGGCTCACTGCAACCTCTGCCTCCTGGGTTCAAGCAATTCTCCTGCCTCAGCCTCCCAAGTAGCTGGGATTACAGGCACCCACCACCATGGCTAACTAATTTTTTATATTTTTATTAGAGACAGGGTTTCATCATATTGGTTAGGCTGGTCTTGAACTCCTGACCTCAGGTGATCCATCGCCTCGGCCTCTCGAAGTGCTAAAATGGCTTTTTAAAAATCAAAAGAAGAGTAGCAAAATTGTATAAAGTTCCAGTTTTGATGTGCATCAATAGTTTTATTGGAACACAGCAATGCCCATTCATTTATGTATTGTCTGTGGCTACTTTTCCTATAATGGTGGGATTGAGTACAGATTCTCCTCCACTTACGATGGGGCTACATTGCAATAAACCCATCATCAATTGAAAATATCCTAAGTTGAAAATGCATTTAATACACCTAATCTAACGAATATTATAGCTTAGCCCACTGAATATTATAGTTCACCCCAGCATCACCCAAGAGTATCATGGTACATGTTGCTAGCCTGGAAAAGATCACATTTCAAAATTTGAAGCACACTGAATACATATCACTTTAACACCATCGTAAAGTTGAAAATCAGTGGAAGCATTGTTAAGTCAGGGCCTCTGTAGTTGTGACACTACGGCCCCAAAAGCCTAACAGAACCTTTTACAGAAAGAGTTTTCTGACCCTTGCTATAGAGTCTTTGCACCTTTACTGTTTCTGTTTTGCCTTCCCAATAATGCCTAACAGGCTTTCAACAAAAGTGAGTCCTTGGGCAAGTTTTGTGATCTTGCACAATCACAAGGATAGTGCTTTTGTCACACTGTGCAGGATTTGGACGCCTCTCTGCATCTTGTGAGGTGTACCTGTCAGCTCTGAGCAGCATCTCTCTGCTGCCCTGGTCAGTTCTGGCATCTTTAGCCCAGATGGATGAACAGGTGTGTGGGGCAGCATTGGTACTTGAACCCTGACTGCTCCAGACTGAGGGTTGCCTGGATAACTCCTCAGCCCAGACACTGCTTTGTCCATGCAGCCTGAGATGAATTTTCTTGTGCCCCAAGTCAGAGAGAAGTGACTTCTCACTGGGCCTCCTGAACTTGATGGTTTGAGATAAGGTCAAACCCTGGAGCTGCCCTCTGGAGGTGCTAAAAGGAACATGGTCTGGCCAGTGAGAGGAATAAGACCAGATTTACATTCTGTGTGGATTTGTATTCTGTGCTGCAGGCGTCAGCCTTGTAGCTGAGGCACCATCCTCCCTAGTTCAAGGAAGGATTCTTCTGAGATCCCAAACTGTAGAGATGGCTGAGAGACTCAAAAACTAAGAGGCAGGCAAGAATTGAAACTGTGGCTTCTGACGGGACTCAGCTCCATATTGGACTTAGAATCTGGTGTGGCCTGCCGACCTCTAACCTCATCTCCTGCCACCCCAATAGTCACTGTCCTCTGCCACCCTGGCTTTCCCTAGTGTCCCTGGGGCTTTGCCTTCCCATTGGCCTGGAAGGTTCTGAGGCAGAATAGCTGAGTGGTTTGGAGTGAGTGCTAGGACAAGGACACTGCTGTGGGTTGAATTATGTCCCCCAAAAGCGGTATGTTGAAGTCCTAACCCCCAGTACCTGTGAATGGTGACCTTATTGGGAAATAGGGTCATTGCAGATATAATCAAATTAAGATGAGGTCATATTGGACAAGGATGGGCTCTAATCCAGTGACTGGTATCCTTGTAAGAAGAAGGAGATTTGGACCAGACACAGGCGTAGAGGGAGAAGGCCATGTGAGGACAGAGACAGGGGGATGAGTCTGCAAGCCCAGGAGTGTTGGCAACCACCAGAGGTGAGGGAGAGGCAAGGCAGGCTCCTCCCTGCAGCCTTCAGAGCCATCGTGGACCTCCGGATACTTTATATAGGATTTCCAGCCTCCAGAGCTGTGAGACAATAAAAACATTTCTATTTTAAAGTTGCCAAGTTTGTGGTAATTGGTCATGGCAGTCCTGGGAAACGAATACAAATCCAGAGCCCTGTTTTAGCCATTTCTTGGTTGTATGACCTTGGGCAAGTTACTGAAGTTCTCTGGAGCTCAGTTTCCTTAGCAGTAAATGGGAATTTCAGGGGATTAAACAGTGAATACATGTGAAGTTCTTAGTTCTTAGCACAGTGCCCCACATGTAGTTAGCACTCAGCAAATACCAGCTTAGTGACTGTGGCTCCACTCCCTATGTGGCTGGTTCATTTGACTCACATTTCACTGCCTCAGAACAGCCTTCCCTGACATCCCTACTAAAAACAGCCCCCAAGTCACTATCTCATTACTCTGTATATTATCCTCGTTTGTCCCAAATTTTATTTATTTTATTTATTTATTTGAAACAAGGTCTGGCTTGGTCACCTAGGCTGGAGTGCAGTGGCACAATCTCAGCTCACTGTAATCTCTGCCTCCCAGGCTCAAACCATCCTCCCACTTCAGCCTCATGAGTAGGTGGGCCTACAGGCATGCACCACCACACCCGGCTGATTTTTTTTTCTTTTTTAGAGACCTGGTTTCACGTTGGCCAGGCTGATCTCAAACTTGTGAGCTCAAGTGATTCGCCTGCCTTGGCCTCCCAAAGTGCTGAGCTTACAGGTTTGAGCCACTGCACCTGGCCTTATTTGTTTACCTTTAAAAATAAGACTTCTCACTAGCATGTGAGTCCTGAGGACCAAGACCCTTCTTTTGTTTAGTGACTGAGCACACACACCAGATGCACAAGGGCATTTATTTTAATTTTTAATTTTTGTGAGTACAGAGTAGGTGTATATGAGATGTTTTGATACAGGCATACAATGTGTAATAATCACATCAGGGTAAATGGGGCATCCATCACCGTTTACTGAGTTACAGACAATCCACTTATACTCTTCAGTTATTTTAAAATGTACACACACTGGACACTTAAATTTAGGGAAAGGGGAATGAGGTTGTTCTAAAAACTTTTATGTTTCCCAAAGCAGATAATGCTGATGTCTCTAAAATTTTTCCAGAAATCCTTAGTGTTTTTATTTCAAAACAGCAAGGAGGTTCCCACACCTAACCTCAGTCTACCTTCTCTTGCCCACCTGGTACACGATCAAAACTGTGGGGTTGCTGTTGTCACCTTAAAAACTCACGTATTTGGGAAGAGATATACACTGTTTTTAAAAGTGTAGTTCTGGCAACTTCTATGGCCTAGACCGGTCTACTCTTTGGGAGATCTTGTTAACTATAGGCAATCTAACTTCACCAAAATGAGAGGCCTGGATGGCTAGCTTTAGAATCATTTGCTGTTAAGCTCTGCCCTCTAGTGGTCATCAGTGTCACAACAGTTCAACATTTGGCTACAATTCGGTTTCTAAATATTCTGAGAGCTTTTAATATTAAATGTAATAGCGTGTCAGGACATTGTATTCAACTTCAGAAAGAAGAGCTGTGTTTACAATACATGAAAAGGCAGATTTAAATTGTCAAGGAATTTTATTGTTAGAATTGTCAATGTTCTTGAACGAAGAGCTGTAAAATGCTATGATACTGTATGTAGATTTTGAGATAGGAGGTTTGCATTTGGCCTGAAGTGTTCCCTCTGATAACCAAGAAGTTTCCTGGGAACAACTTGTATTTGAATCATGATTTGATATCTGAAAAAATGTCTAGGCTTGGCAGGAAGGGTGCTTGGGTAAGGCAGAAGACCGCATGCCTGGGAGACAGCATGTGCTCAGGCTGACTGGAGCAGGAGAGAACAGTGGGAGGAGCCTTGGGAGAAGCAGTAGGTGCTCCATGTTTCTTGAATCGGAAAAGAGATTCCGAGAAGAAGATCACATTGTTCAGAGAACAATGAGTTTGGGAAGAGTTGTATTTATTTATTGCCAATGTATCTAACTACATATAACTTTGCAAGTTGCTTTTTTCGTTGGACATCTTTCCATATTAAACGTATGGGCCTCCCTCCTTTCGAGTGGGTACCCAGTATTCCATTGTATGAAATACAGTTATAGTTCACTAGTTCCCTACTGGCATTTGGGTTTTGCTAATATTCTGTTAGAAACAGTTTTGTGGTTAGTACATAGTCATTTGGTAAATATTTGTTGAGTCTCTTGCCTGTGCTGGTCACTGTTCCGGGGGCTGAGGATACAGCAGTGAACAAAACAATATCCCTGCCCCCATGGAGCTTTTACTCTGGGGGTTGGGGACTGGGAAGACAATAAGAAAGACAATCAAGTCAATCCTGTTAGCTGACGATGAGTGCTTAGCAAAAAAGGTGCATCAGGGAAAGGAGCTGTGAAAGTTGGGGTAAGGGGACATTAAATTTTAGATAGGGTAACCAGGGAAGGCCTCACCAAGAAGGTGACTTTTGAGTGGAAATACAAGTCAACTGTGATGTCTAAGGGGAAGAAGAAGAGCAAGGCTTTGAAGCCAGGGCCCGCCTCTTCCATGGAGGAACCAGGAGGCCAGAGGCTCGAGCTGGTGAAAGCAGCTGGTGTTAGAGCGGCAGAAGGTGATGTGCGAGGGATTGTGTGTCAGAGTAAGGACTTTAATTTTTTCTGGAATGAGATGGGAGGCATCTCAGGTTCACTTTGGCTTCTGTGTTGCTGCTAGACTGCAGGGGACAGGGGCTGAAGCAGGGAGACCAGTGGGGAGGCCACTGTGATTGTCCAGATGAGAGATGATGGTAGTTTGGACCTGCGAGAGCAGGGGAGGTGGTAAAGAAGGGGGCTCTAGGAGTGTAACATGAAGGCAGAGCCATCAGCCCTTCCTGATGGATTGGACGTGAGGTGGGGGAAGAGAGGAGCCACGCCTGATACTGGTAGGATGGTGCTGTTGTCAGTGGAGGTGGCTTGGCGTGTGTTTGTGCAAGAATTTTCAGAAGATAAAAATCTAGGAGTCAAATGATTCAGTGTCACATAATGGGTCAAAATAAAGCTTCTTGGTAACTGAAAGATTCTTTTTTATTTGTTGTTTCTTACCTTTTTCTCAGTTTCTAATTTTTTTCTAATAGTGTTTTTATGATAGTTACTTATAAAAATAAAAACACCCCTGTAATTATATACCTTAGTCTACTCCATAGGTAAGATACTGAAAACTTGTGGCGCAATCAAAATTATGTAAAGCAAGTAAATATTAGAGCAGAAGTTCTTGAAGTCTTTTGTCTCAAGACCTCTTAAAAATTATTGAGGACCCTAAAAAGTTTTTGTTGTGTGACTTCTAGCTATTGATACTCATCATGTTAGAAATTAAAATGGAATATTTTTTAATGTTTGTTTATTTTTACTTAATGAGCATTTCATGTAATGTTTATTCATTTAAAAATAAGAGTAAACCCATTATATACCAGTGAATGTACATTTGTGGTAAGAATGACATTGTTTTACATATTTGCAGATCTCTTTAGTGTCTGATAGAACACGACTTGATTCTTATATTTGCTTCAGTGTTCACTCTGTTGTTTTATGTTATTTTGGTTGAAGTCTCAAATAATGTGGCCCTGCACAAGTATGCAGTTCAGAAAGGGAGGAGTATTTTAATAGCCTCTTCAAATCATTACAGATGTTGGTCTTTGATACTAGACTAGAACTCAACAAGTTGTAGTTCCTTAGAGGTTAACTGCAGTGTGGACTCTGAAATCCTGTCGATGAACTTGTTTTATTTCCTTAAAATTCAATTTGAATGGATCTCTCTTGCAATTTGAATGATCTTTTACCCATGCGTAAGTTTATATCATCATGCATTGGCCATTTGAAAAATATTGGTTTATAAGTTATGCAGATCTGATAAATGTTACATATTTCACTATGTAATATCAAAACTCACATTCATTAATATGACCACCGATCTCATCAGAAAAATCATTAAAGTATTGGAAAGCTGTCAAACTCATGTGGTGAATACAAATTTTCCAAAATTCTAGTTTTCACTTGAAACCTGGAATTTTATCATTGGCAACAAACACTGTCTGTTGTTTTCCTTGAAGTAACAGGCTCACTTTGTTCATTTTTCAGAAAATGGCTGCCAAATAAATACCCAAGTCTGAATAACCAAGTTTGTCAGACATTCTTTGAAGTAAAAACTGTGTTCCACGAAAAAGCAGCTAGTTGAGCCCACGATTCAATTGCACAGTTGCTTTTCCTTCAGACAAACTCTGTGCTTGGAAACGCGGCAGAATTGTTTTCTGTGCATGTCCTGTTCCATTGTATGGAATACTAAACAGACATGTACTCGAGGGCCCAGATTTAATAAAGTGAGTAATTCTCACTGCTTCATCAAAGACTTCTAGGTGGAACTGGCTCTTTTTCTTCAATTCTTTGAGCCAGTGGGAGTCAAGAGTGCAATGGCCTCTGGTAGAGTTTGGTGCCTCTGCCTTGCTTTGTGCTGAGGCACCAGGAATTCACCCGTCACAGCTTCTGCACCACCAGCAGTGAAACAGGCAAAAAATGTTTCTGTATCATGATGAAAATAAGTTTTGACCTCTCAGACCTCCAGAAACCTCCCCCCAGCCTGCAGACCAGCCTGTAGACCACACTTTGAGCACCACTGTACCAGAGGGTCTTTTGCTACTTAAGAGACTAAAAGCTGCAAAAACACTTAAAGCACAAATAATCCCCTCTTGTTTATCTAAATCCATATTTATTTCTCTAGCAAAGTTTACTTTTAAGCTCAGCTTGCCCAACAGTTGCATTTACATTTAAAGAGACTGGTTATTAATATAAAAAAGACATTAAATTTTCATTTAAAAATAAGGAAAAAAATTGAGAATCAATCCTCGAAGTAAGAGTTCTCAATTGTGGGCCTGTTCCTTGCAGTGGAGTGGATTGTGACGCCTCTAGAAATGCTAACTCTATGTAACATAACCAAGTCATGATACAATGTAAAGATCTGGTTGCTTATCATATACTGTAAAGTGCTAGGCCAGAAGCAATTGTAACTCTCCTCTCATTGCTTTACATTAAAACTCTGAAAACCCCAAGCTTGGTGGGGCCAAGGCTGGGGTTATGGCAAGGTGCTCTGCTTGAATGTGCAAGTGCAGTCGAGGGAGAAATTTGTTGGAGGGATCCATTTACTTGCAGCAGGCTGGAAGTGCGCATTCTCCTGATCCTTAAGCTTTTATTAATTGCTGCAGCCTTGGCTCCTTCTATGCTCCCAGTGTGGATTTGCTGGCTGAGCTCCATCCGTCCTTTATGTGAATGAAGATAAGGATGTGTCAGACTCTGGGAATGAGAGCATGCTGTTTGGCCCTTCAAGGCAATTTCCTTTCGAGTCCCAGCCCTCTCCAGATGGCATCTAATTGTTTCTTGAATGACCTCAGTGTCCAGGCTGCAGGAACCTGGTCTGAGAAGCCATTTCACATATTTATTAGCCTGTGGATGAGAACTTACTATATAAAGCCCCCATTCACACTCTCAAAAGAGCTTTTTGTACAGAAGAAATAAGGAAGCTGATGGACTGTTTCCTGTGACCACCAGTCTCCAGCTGGATTCTTATTTTTACCAGGCCCAGGTGGGTGTATTTTGAAGGAGTCTGTGTGGTTCAGTTGAGTCCATCCCTATTCAGTCACCTCCACTCTGTCTCCTCATGGTCTCTACATGAAAGCCTTGACAGAACGGAGTCAAGTCCCCTTACCTCGTGGTTTCAGGATTACTTGAACAGAGTACAGGTGGTATGAGTTGGGAATTACTGCATTCTGGAAGCCTCTCCCAGTTCGGGAGCTAGTTCAGAGTTTGAGAGAGTAAAATGACTCTTAGGGCCAAAGTGGGAAGCAGCCCTAATTCAGCCGGAAGCTGGCAAGGCTGGCTCACCCAGTGAGGAGCATAACTCCTCTGTGGCCTGTCGTCCCTCACACCTCTGCAGTTCTGAACTATTTTTGGGGAGAGAGGGAAGGGCCCCTACCTTTTTGCAAATATCATGAATAAGAGCCATGTCTCCAGAAGTATGCGTGCACACTTATTGCACATCTTAGTTCCAGGTGTTTGTGGACCCTAGGTTGAGAATCCCTGAGCTATCTCCAGATGTTCAGTGGGCCCCTATCATGTTCAGGCTTTCTAATGATGACAATAAGACATGGGTCGTGAGGCCAACAGACAAGGGCACCAGTCATTTTAATGAGTGCTTCAGTAGCTGAACCCTGGAGGACAGGGTTGGAGCTAGGGCTTCTTACTGGGACAAGTAGAAGAATAGCAAGGGGAGAAGGAAACCCCAGTGGGCCCACACAGACTAAGAGCAGGGGCTCCCAAACTTCCAGGCCATGTCCACCTAAGGACTGTCTAAGGAGCACATTTGGGAAGATTCTAATGTGATTTGGAGATGATATAAACGTCCTGTCCTTTGACCTGGAAAGAAGTCATGAAGGTTGCCCTCCCAGGTGACTGTACCAGGAAAAGCTCACCTGGCGTCAGAAAGGGAGTGTCTCAGCCAGTACCTCTGAATTGGGTCTGTGGCCTTCCACATAGCAGAATAGCCTTTTGGAAGCATTCTCCAGGAGCTGATGGTGCTGATGCCACATAAGCAGGGCTGAGAGTGCAGTTGGTTCATGCTTTCCCCTGGCTGGGAGGTGCTGGGTGTGGGAGCAGAACTCACCCCTACACCAGTGGCATAGGACATTCCAACAGTAGGAATCCCTCTCCCTCTTCCTAGAGGCAAATTCATGTCATCGTTATCCTTAAAAACTCAAGACAACTCAGTTATTTCCATGGAAGTCCCTGGAATAGACTGCAAAACACCATTAATTTCCATTCATTGCTGACACATGAGTGCAGAACCCTATTATTAATGGGTGTATAATATGCATGTTTTCATGTAACATCAGTTCATGTTGGCTCCTTGTAGCGTTTCTCAGATACAGAGATCACATTTTATACACATAATCTCCAACATAGCCCGACACAGTATGTTACATCTTCATCTCAAGTTTTAATCTTACACTGATAAGGTGAGCCTGTAAACGCACATTGATGGTGTAAGCTAGGAAATTTACCTCTGGGAAGGGCAGGGGTGGAGTGGCCTGGGTTGATGACTACTTCTGGGAAGGAAAACATGTTTAGGACCTTAGTCTCTTGCATCTGCTTCTCTCAGCAGTTTGGCCACATTCTCTTCCATCAGCTTCTTTATGCAGTGGGGCCTGACTGTGGGCTGCTCTAGGCTTATATTCTTAAAGCTTGTGGTCCAAGGGGAAAAGGGGATGTCCCCCTTAGCCCTCGTTTGAAAAGTCTCAGGGAAGGACTCTGTTTGGTCTCATGTCATTCACCTGCTCACTCTTGGACCGTTCAGTGTTCAGTATTCTGATTGGCTCACACATCCATCTAAAGAATGAATACACATGCTACTCAGTAAAGCTTTTAAATACAATAGCCACCACCTGCTATCTATATCATTTACCCACCTACATTTTTAGGATCAGAAGTACATTCTGCTATATTTCCGTTATCTCTATTCAGCATACATATATAAAATGTTGACACATGAATGCTAAGTTTTGCAAAAAAAATCTTTTCAAGTCCTATTCCCATCTTCCCCTAGTTTATCTCCCTCCTCGTTTATGTACTGGATACCTATTGCCTCCAAGTTTGCCAGATTCACTGCTGTTACAGAGAAGTTATGGGCAGGGGGTGGGGGTGCCCAGAGGGGATGTGGATCCCCAGCGATCTATAGCTTGTCCTTGGACAGATTCCCACCTCTTATCACAGGTGACCCAACCGGGAGGCCTGGTGTTCCTGGAGAGTTACCCAGATGGGTTTCTACTGCTCTCTCTAGTAATTCTCCCTTCTTCCACCCAGCCCTTCCACCCATTTGGGTATACACTGCAAGGTATACCCAAATCCTTGAGCCACTGGCAAAAGAATTCATTGACCCCACCTTGGCACCAGGAAGGGCAAACGTTGACCTTCTGGATGTCACTCCTGCAGACAGCATTGTGCTTGGCAGTTGACTACGTTAGGAAGTGAAGAAACTGGCCGGCAGTCAATGAGATCCTTCCATGCACAGAACCCTCTGAGTTGGCCTCTTCCTGTAGAGGAAGGCGTACTGTTTGTGTTTCCATGTGACAAAGGCGGTCCCTTAGCCCTTCTTGTTGCCTCCTGGTTCTTCTCAGATTCTGACGTCAGCATCCATCCGTCCCACCCCTGCCGTTTCCTTTCAGCTGTGCGTGGACTAGGCTGTCTGATGGACTATTGCAGATGAGATCTGCTGTCTGTGTTGCCAAAAGTATCTGTCCCTCAGTTGGAGGGAGGTCTGCCTTTCAGATTTGCATAAGATAAAGCACTTCTGGTGACCAGGTGTTCTCCATGCTTCCCTCATCACAGCAGATAGAGCCAGCCATTCTGATTCATTGTTGTTTTAATCATTAACTTTAAGAGCTGTTTGATCCCACATGTGAAATGGAGATAATAATACTTAATACTCCTCTCCTAGTATGAGTATGAAATAGGACACTATGGTAAAAGTTCTCTGTAGAAATGCTGGCTCCTGGCCAGGCGTGGTGGCTCACGCCAGTAATCCCAGCACTTTGGGAGGCCTAGGAGGGTGGATCACAAGGTCAGGAGTTCGAGACCAGCCTGGCCAATATAATGAAACCCCATTTCTACTAAAAATACAAAAATTAGCCAGGCATGGTGGCAGGTGCCTGTAGTCCCATCTACTTGGGAAGCTGAGGCAAGAGAATCGCTTGAACCTGGGAGGCGGAGCTTGCTGTGAGCCGAGATCATGCCACTGCACTCCAGCCTGGGCAACAGAGTGAGACTCTGTCTCAAAAAAAAAAAAAAGAAATGCGGGCTCCTGGGTACCTTGCACGCAGGGTGAGTGGGGTGAAACGGTGTCTGTGACTGCTGCATTCTTCTTCAAGGCGTCTCTGAAGTCCGTAGTGAGGAGGGGTTTTCTGTCCTAAGTATTATATGCAAAGAAGGTCCTTCCACCCACTGAGTGAAGGAGTTCCCATGCTGGTTAAAGCTGCTCCAGTGACCATTAGGAACTGCACTACTACTTGCCTCAAGGCTATTTCTCCCCTCCTCTTACCAGCCACATCCCTGCTACAGCCCGGGTATGTGCAAGGTGGCCAGCCAGGATGCTTTATCGGTCGTTACTCACCTCCGTGACCACCAGGGTATTCTCACCTCCTTTCTCACATGCCACTGAAAGTCTTTCTGGATCAGAAGGAATTTTTTGGTCACATGACTCTTTGAGATTGGGTAAAAGTAATAACCCCTCTCTTCAGTGAACACAACAGTTCGTATACAGTTTCTAGTGGCCCATGGAAGCCCCAGTCCATCCCTAGGTTCAGAACTTCTCATCTGGACTGATTCTCACAGCTACTTTGGCAGGATGCACAATTATCCAGTACATCACTCAGATGATAATGCCCATGGTCAGCTTATGACCATGAAAAAGGGATATTTTCCCACTGAAATATTTTGTTTACATGGCTAGAATTTGCTTGACAACAGAAAAGCAATTTATAAGACCATTTTCTCTCGAGGCTGGAATGGGTGTGATTACTCCTGACTCCATCTCTCACCTGGTACAGACCCCGCCCTCCACCCCTGGGTTCCTGTCTTCCTAGGCAGGTGATCCCTTGCAGGCTGGTTCATCCACTCAGCCACTTGGCAGCCTTTCTGGGTGGAGATAGGGATGGGTGGCTCTGGAAGAATGCACTGTAACTCTGGCAGATTCCTGCCATTAGGGACTTGAGAGAAGGAGATGTAGGCAGAAGGCAGTATCTGGGAGGACACGGAGAAAAAGTCTAGAGAGGACAGAGGGGTCACAGCATCCGAGGAGCTATAGCAGACACGGTTGTAGTTCTAGAATTAGTTGCTATCAGACAACCCAGTAATACAAGCCAGGGAAGTATGAAGGAGTCGGCATATGAGAGATGGTTCTCTGGGGATGCTAAATACACATGGGAGATCTGTTCCCAGGGCTGAATTGCAGGGCCAGGGCAGGGGGAGGTGGGGCTGGAGGAGTGAGGATTCTGAAGGGCATCCAATCAGGACTGAGGTTGAAGTCCGATTCTGCAACCAGCTTGGTCCCAAGGCAATGGGAAAGAAGGGGTGTCACCCAGGCCCCATAGGCAGAGGGGGCCCACAGGATCCCCAGTCAGATTAGCTCAGACAAGGATGGTACATGGAGAGCTGGTAGTTGTGGATGAACCCAGGAGTTCCCTGGATTAGGGTCATGTGGGCAGATGCTGTGGATACACTTGCTGCCTACTAACTCCTAACATGATAGAGACTCTGGAGTAGAAAATCCTGAGACATCTGAGCAAGTGTGATTAAAACCATATGTGGTATTTTAATAAGCAGTTTTAAAATTTAATGAGTAACATATATTTTAAGGCTAAAAGCTCTTAAAAGTCTCCTTATTATACCAGCTCCTAAGTGTACCAGCTGGGAGCCAGCCAGTGGTCAGTGGCTCATGGCATGGGTGGGTGTCCACCCTCTTCTTGTGGTTCCTGTAGCCCAGTGTGTGGGTGGGTATGTGCCCTGTGAGTACAGTGGGGAACATTGGGTTTGTCGTCCCTTCCTTCGAAGGGGGAAGGAAGCTCACGTTTGTTGAGTGCCTACCGTGTGTTGGGTGCCAGGCCCCCCGTGTGATATCTCACTTGATGCTCACAATAACTTGGTAAGTTTGGGGAGGAAACTGAGGCTCAGAGAAGTTAATTAATCCCCCAAGGTCACCCAGCTAGCTAGTGGTAAAGACTGGAACCCATCCTGGCTCTCTTTCTAGCCTCCTACCTCCGGGGTGCATTACAGAGCCATTTTGAAGACAAGCAGATGTTTGTCTCATAGCTCAGTTTTGGAAGATGCCATTTTGCAGAGATGCTTGTGAGACAGAGAACTGGCACAGTGGAGATGGGAGAGAGGCAGCTGTTTCTGGCTGGTAAGGCCTCCAGAGGGCCCCGCAGATGCCCCTCTGCCCATTTTTATGGCACTCTGCATGGGAGGGACCTCTGAAGGGCTTTGTGGTCATTGCCTATTGCTTACATAGCTCATGCCTACCAAAAGTCGAAGGAAAGGGAAAGAAAAAAGTGTACAACAAAGAAAACCCAGGAGCTGAGATGGCAGGAGAAGTAAGTGATTGCTCCAGGTGTAATTGGTTGCATAGTAAGTGTAGAAGAAAAGGAATCTTGGTGATGAATCATCTTGGATGGATAAGACTCCAAGGGGTATATGGATGGGCTTCAGTGGATACAAGAATCCCTTGAAGCAGAGGTGTCCCAGAGGGAGAAGGGGTTCTTAGTTTCTGTCTCTGGTTGGACCAGTAAAGCCCCTTCTTCATCCCTCTTTTCCACTTATCACTAGAGACAGAAACTAAAAATCATGGCTTCAGCCAGGAGCAGTGGCTCACGCCTATAATCCCAGCACTTTGGGAGGCTGAGGTGGGTGGATCACGAGGTCAGGAGATTGAGACCATCCTGGCCAACATGGTGAAACCCTGTCTCTACTAAAATACGATTAAAAAAAAAAAATTGGCGTGGTGGTGTGCGCCTGTAGTCCCAGCTACTCGGGAGGCTGAGGCAGGAGAATTGCTTGAACCTGGGAGGTGGAGGTTGCAGTGAGCCGAGATTGCACCACTGCACTCCAGCCTGGTGACAGAGCAAGATTCCATTTCAAAAAAAATTAAAAACAACAACAACAAAAAACACCCATGGTTTCAGGCTGCTAAATGCCTAAAACAGAACAAAATGAACAACAACATAGTAAGGCGGGTTGTACAAGTTCTAATTGTAAAGCATTGCAAGTATGTGTCTTTTGCTCTAGAAGGAGGGCCCATGACTTTCATAGAATCTCAAAGAAGGCCAAGATCATCAGATAATGAGTCTGCCATTTGAGAGCTTGGGATCATGTCCTGTATGTGTTCTTTTTTTCTTTTGCTTTTATTTATTTTTGCCTTAATGCTAAAAACAGAAAATTGAGCTTGCATAAGATTTCTGGGGTGACACCAGGAACTAGGTGGTAGTGGTAGAGAGGTGAATGGGGCAGAGTTGTGTGTGATAGTTAAGAAAGCAAAACAGGGCACAGTGCCTAATTTTGCTTCACATTACTCAGTTATACAATTTTAATAGCTTGTTAGAGAAACAGAGATTGGTAAGGGAAGACAGAAGGCCCAGCAGAGAGAAATCTGTGTAGACTGTACTTAGTCTCTTTGTTTGTGTGCTAGGCAGATCAATACTGCTTCCGGATAGAGACCATTTGACAGCCATACTCTTTCATCCCCTTGAGGAATCTGGGGAAACTGTTAGACCAGGATATGTACAGCAAACACTCCTGAATGCACCCTCTGTGTTCACCAGGGCAGGTGAATATCTTGTCCACAGCAATACACAAAGGGGGCCAGAGGGCGCAGGCATTGTTGCCTGCCCTCCTCCCGCTGAGTCTCATTTGCATTCCCTTTTGGAACAAGAAGTCAATCAGATTTGCATATAGGGAAAAGTGTAGAACTGTCTTTGGCAGCTTCCATAGCGACTGAGCCTGGCTGGAAGAGGAGCTGACCTCTTGCACAAAGTCCTCTCCTCCTGTCCTCCCCGGTTTCTCAGGTCTCCTCCCTCAGGCCCTCTGACTCTGTGGGAAGGTGTGTGAGCCCCTGGCTTATTTGTTCAGAATCAGACAGAGACAGGGTGGGTGCTGGGGAAGTCTTGAGAAGCAGGGCTGCGGATCAACTTGCCTCCTTATCTGCCTAGGGCTTCCCAGGCGTCTGCCACACTGCTCTCCACGGAGCCGAGTCTGCCGAGGGTGTCCTCACCGTGATGCCAGGCTGGTGCTGAGTGGGACAAGGTCCATTCTAATCATTGCCTACTTCCCAGGGCACCAGGAAAGATGGAGCTGGTTCCATCAGCCTCAGGCCCTAGCTCATTAAAGCTCTCTTTTTTCACCGGGAGCCAGATCACTGGGGTTTAGGGGAAGCAAAAAGCCAGAAAGCATTGATCTTTAGGGGAGAGGGAGTAGGATAAAGGGTCTTAATAGTTGCCACAAGATGTTTTGAGCTGTTCTGATCACGATGACTGGTGGTCACCCCCGACTGATGTCACTTTGGGCAGGAACGAGCCAGGCCTTGAAGCCTGGGGTGAGTTACTGTCCTCGCCATGGGCAGAGTCACTGTCCATGGGGCTGCTTGACAGAGCCCAAGAGTGCCTCTGTGTAAGACTTGATGCCCTGATTCTGGGCTGCTTTGGGGAGGGTTTGGGTCTATGGGCAGTATTGTGTTCCAGATGTGCTGAAACAGTGAAAAGCAGGTACTTGGCAGGCATATCTTTCTCGTGCTGTCTCCTTCCATGCCCTGTTGGAGAGAGGGCCTACCTCACTGGGAGCCTGATCTTCTAGCGGGGGCCGTGGCGCTTTGGGAAAAGGACTCTGCACTCACTCTCTTGGCCCTTGTCAGCTGAGGGGCTGCTGCCAACAGGAAGCATGTGTCTGCTGATGTGGCTGGCAGGCAGCTCCTGTTTCCATGGTTACTAAATAGGGCAGGTTAGTATTAGGGCTGCCCAAGGAAAAACTGGCATTGAGGGCAGTGCTTCTGCAGGGGTCTTCCTCTGGCCTGCGTTAACCCTCTTTTTGAATTGGGGGGTGGGCAACATTTGACCTGAGGTAATGGAGGTTTCCTTCAAGGACCCACCTGGCTTCCCAGCCATGGCTTTAATCACAGGTGTTCCCTTGGTGCAAAAGAGCGAGCCTTCCAGGCAGCCAGAGAGGGGCGGTGGAGTTCACCCTGTGGGACCTTTTCCAGAGCTCAGAGCTGCCTGACTGGGTCCCTGCCTTCCTCAGTCCCTGGGAATTCCTTAGAAATGCCCTCCCCTATCCCTAAAGGGTCATGGTGTTTAGAAAGCCCTGCATCCAAATTTGATGAGTCCCAAATCCCATGTACCAGATCATCAGAAAGTGGCCCACTGCCCCAGGTCACAGCCCCTTAACGGGGCTGTGTGAGTAACAGGTTTAATTATAAAACATTAAAAAATCTATTTGTGTTTCTGTGTGATCAGATACCAAGTTCTGCAGTCTGAGGTTGGAGTCCCTAGCCCTTTGTTCTCTGCTGAGTGGTACACGGGTCTGGTCCTGTATTTCCTTGTAACTGGAATAGAGTAATCATTGTGGGGAGAATGGGAGGAATTGATCGGCGTAAATAGGCAACGTTTTAAAGTTTAACAAGTCAGTGAAGGGCACTTTGAGAATGCCTGCAATTATCATCTTTAGTTACAAAAACAACACATTATTTTAGTCTCTCTCCTTGACCGTTTCGGGAGAAAATTGATTAAAACCTTTGAGTGCTGCTTCAGAAATTATTTTTGGTGTGAAATAAAAATAAAAGATGCTTAGGAAACAGTTACCTAATAAGATTAGTCATGATTTAATCCTGGTGGAACAAATCCTTTGGGTATTTTGGAGATATTTCTTAGAATAAACAGAGAAATCCTCAGGTAACAAGAGCTGTGATTCCACAGTGACCTGAGTGTCTTTGGTTTTGTTTTTACCCTGGCTCTGGAGCACTTTATTCGTAATTCTATGTGATTTACATGTCTGAGTTATTTGCATATTACTTTCAGGAATGCATTTCATTCACGATTTCTGGGGGAAGGGTGTCTGGGCTTCAGAATCTCTTGGCTGACTAATCTCACGAATTTCTGTGCAGGATTTCAGGCACTGCTCCCCTCCCTTTTCCCAGGCCTGGGATGGTGCCTGTCTAGCCTCTTGGGGAAGTTTTTAGCTTGGAGGAATTGTTATTTGCTCTCCAAGGAGAATACCAGGTGAAAATGGCCCCTTCTGTGGTGGCTAATGGCCTGATTGATGAGTCATGCCCACAGAACTGCTGGGGCCTGGGCCTGGCTGCTCACACGGACTTACCCTTTGAACCCCATCTAATGGAAACGAGGGCAAGCCAGAAAATGCTTCCTCGCAGATGCAGTACTGGACCTTGGAGGACAGTAGGGTCCCACTGACCAGACAGTCTTCAAGGGCTCTTCCAGCTCAGAAAACCCTTCTGAGTTCTGCCACCTTGGTGCTTCCTTCTAGGTTCTCTGGTGGACTTTCTGTGGCCCGGGAGTCCTCAGGACTGTACACCAGACCTCCAGAGTCAGAGAGGAGAAGGAGTGAGGGAGGAAAGCAGAAAGGAAGTCATCCCCTGTGGCAATAGAGCCTCACTTAGCTTCTCCATCCCCATGTTGACACGTTGATTAGACCGGGCCCTTGTCCTTGCATGGGCGCGAGACTGTGGATCTCCATACCTGCTCACTGGGCCCAGAACAATTCCCTATTTTTGTAGGCAGACTTGACCTAGTCCAAAGGACCTAGTCCAAGGTCTTCTGAGGATTTGACGCTAATCCCGTTGGATATTTCTCATACCTCCGTCATGCCTCATCTGGTATTGTTCCTTTCTGGACTGAATAGGTCCTGTTTCTTCCTCATTACAAGTTTCTGCCTGTGTGAAGTTTTAGAAAGCTTCAGGACACATTCCATATTTGAGACTGAAGCCACAAAAAGTTAATATATGAGCAGTAGGATAAGAGAGGAAGAGCTACAGGCAGAAACCTGGATTTGATTAAAAAAAAAAAAAAAAAGACTCGTTGAGTATCCGCTATAACTGGAATGAAAGAGGAAAAGCAGTTAGTTTTCCCTGAAGGTGTTATGCGGCTCTTGGTAGGGGTAGAGGCCTCAGATTGCAGGGAATCCAGGAGGGCCTTGCTTGGCTGCGTTGGATGCGAGGTTTGTGTGCAGGATCTAGGTTACGCAAAGTGGGTAATCAGAGTGGCGATGAGTAATTAAAGTGAAGGATTTAAAGGAGAGTGTAGGACAAACAGTTGAGTCAGAAGTGGGTACATGGGCCCCATCCTCCCAACAGGCTGCACAGCCAGGTGGGAGGGCATAGGGCGCTTAGGGTGTTTGCTGACAGACTTGCTAATTAAACACCAAAAGGCAATATTGCTTTGCCAGTAGTGATGACTATGCCAACGTTATCAGCTGCAAACTGGCTGCCAGGAGCATCTTAATTAAAAATAAACAGCTCTGGAGGTGGGCTTGGGAGAGTGAGGACAGGGATCCTGCCTGGGTTACTTAGGACATCTAAGATTGCTCCTAGGGAAAGTCACTTTTAGGCCACCTCCTTTCCTCAAAGGAGCCTCTGTTCATAACAAGGTAGTGTGAATGTACAACTTGCCCTGCTTCCTTAAACCTCTGGTTGCTGGAGTGACAAGCAAACAGAACCACTAGGAGCAGGTGGCATGGTACAGTTCAGTCCCAGAAGGAAATGCTGGGTTGGGGGAGAGGGGCTGCTAATGATTTCTGCCTGGTCTCTAAATTGAGGGGACAGCTAAAGCCCAAGGCCTCTTCTAAGAGGGGTTAGAATTTCATCAGAAAGCAAGTCTGGTCACATGAGAATTTCTGGCACTGTGTGCATGGCAGGCTGGACACCAGCCTGCGAGAATTGAGCGAGTGGATCGTATTGGCTTCAGCAGAGGGGAAAAGTCCCAGACTAGCCTGGGAGAAGGAGCCGACTCACTCCCCCGGCTGCCGACTTCCCTGACTTCTGGGCAGAAGCAGCACAGCTGCTGTGGTGGGCTAGGGCTTTAACATCCGAAGCCCCCTTTCTTTTAACCCTGAAGAAAGTGTGTGGTCCCCGGGACTGAAGACCGAAAGATGCCTAAGGAATGCAGTGCTTTCCACGCCTTCTCAGCAGCTCTGTGCTGCTTCTATCACCGCAAGTCTTTCATTGGAGTCAAGGTAGGTTTGGTTTGGAAATAAAGTACATCTGTCAATCTTTTGGGGGACCCTGAAAGCATTAGTTTCCTAAAGGGCAATAGATAAAAGTTTGCAGCTTGCTGATTGTAAAAACAGAGGTGCTTTCTTTGACTGATGGGTCTTCAAGAGCCCCTAGTGGTGTACCTTCCCTGGAAGCAGAGCCCAGTGGCACAGATCGGCGCTTCTTGTCTGTTTTGGGCTGAAGCTGTTTTTCAGGACACTTTCAGTTCTCCATAGGCTGAAACTTTATACTAAAGTAACTCAGTAAAACAGAGCAATTTTTCTTCTTTCTCTCTTTGCTTCTCTTCCTTCATTTCTAATGAATGCAAGGTGGCTGAGCCCTTTTCTCTGTTTATCCTGCTGGTCCATTACATATCAATAATATACATAATGTACAGAAGCCACACAATATTTCCTTTCAAATTGCAGCCAGGTTTCAAAACATCTCAGGGTTCAGAACTGTTGTCTTTACTGCTCACATTTTAACATTTGTTATAAGACACCAGTGCCAAGAGCTTTGTGTAGTATGTCAATACACTATCTTTATTCAGAGAACCTCCTTTGGCTAATTAAAGATGAGGCCTGTGTTCTATGTTGCCTGCCTGTGACGCACTAGGAATTAAGATTAATATAGGCTTTCGTGGATCTTGGGGTTTGTCTGCCTTGGAAAAAGCCTGTCGGCCCCAGCCTGACTGTGGACCTCGTTTATTCCTGGGAAATTGGACTCTGAAAGCTCTTAAGGAATGCTTCCCACCCTGAAGCAGAGCTCCCTCTCCTGTGGGACTGGCTTATTCATTACCGTTGAAAAGGCTGCAACAGGGTTATGATGTTCTGCTTCTTTCTTCTCAATACGCTTTTTAAAAAATCAGGAAAACTACCTGTTAGTGGGAGAAAACCTTTCTGTATAAAAATATACAGAGTGGGAAAAGGGTGAGCTTCCACTCATTTTGCTGCCTGGTAGGAGTGTTCATTTTTGTCCCTTTGTCAATAAATTTGACAGAGGATGAGTAATTAATCATTGGTTAGAAGCATTCCCTTCCCGACTTGAGCCCCTTTCTCTCCTGGAGCCCAGTGGAGTGATGCGAGGTCCATGTGGTTTCTGACCTAAATATGGATCGTTCAAGTGTGGGGCAGATGAAGTCATGCCATTAACAGTATTTTAAAGCTTCCAAGATAGACTGGGAGGTCCCAAAGGGTATGGTGCACTTCGGGGATTGGCAGTGGGTTTCACGCTAATAGAAGTCCTTCCACAAGCCAACTTCTGCTAATTCAGTAAAGTGCAACTCAGCATTGAGTGTATGAGGGAGTCAGCCTAAAATATCTGGGTCTGAGGGATGAGTTTCTGTTTGGGTACCTGTTTTTCTGCACTTACGGCCCCCAGGCTGCATAATATATAGAAAAGGCCACTTAATATATGGGGTAGTCAGATCCAGCTGTCCTTCAGCTTGTCCACTCTCTACCTCTCCACCGTGGGCACTGTTAGTGGTTGACTTTTGGTAGAAACACCCTTCTTTCCACCTGGACTTCCTACTCTATTCCCAGTTTGTTGAAGTCTTCATAGCACAGAGAGAAGGCCTGACCTGCTCACTCACTGGAAACTGCAGCCCTTGGTCCCAACTTAGGGTTCCCCAACTGCACCCTCAAGATGAGTCTCCCTGTTTTGTTTTGCTTAGCTAGTTACTTGGGAAAGAAATCTGCTTGTACCTCATCCCCCATCCTGCCAGTGGTGCCCCAATTGATAATGCCGAGTCGCTTTATTGACTCCCACTTTAATTAGGGGTTTCAGATCTTGCTGCTCATAATTAGTTTCCGTTGCAATTAGAGTTTCAAAATTAAATTGGGATTGATTGCCTGATAGCAAAGAGGAAATAAAGCTCCAGTTCTTGACCATGTATACTGCTTCTCTTGGCATGAATTTCTCATACCAAAAATAACACTGCGGTAGCCATGGTAACTTTCCATTTGGTCTAATCCATATCATCTCTGGAGAAAGTATGATGGTATTAATAGTGTTTGCTGTATGGGAAGAAAACTAAAAATATAGAGGCTCCCTCCTTACATAGGAGAACGATTATACAGGTGTTTTCAGAGAGTAAGATCTTATTTGCAGAGGTCTTACAGAATTTAGGATGTATTTAGAGGCCTCATACGGACTTGTGTATAAAGACCTTGGGAAGGAATTAAATGGGAAGCCCAAATTGGAGAGAAGGATCAGGGATGTGCTGGCTCTCATAGAGTTGGGGCCAAATACAAGATGTTCCAGCCATGTTGAAGGTCATGATTTTAATATCCCGAAGGGGTTCACAGTAGACAGCCATTACATAAAAGACTACTGGATTTTTTTTCTGGGGGAAAAAAGATGAAAGTATGTTTTGTTTAAGCCCAATGGAAAGAAGCTTGTAATGGAGATATTCCAGATCATAACATTAACAGACACATTCAAGTTCTAAAGTCCATGGATATTGAATGTAGCCCTTCCATGCATAAGCCCTCTGTTAGGTGGGGAGGGATTGGTGGGAGGTGTGGGGCAATAAATGAGAATTGAGGTATGGTTCCTGCCTTCAAAGACTTACCACAAGAATATTATTAGGTCGTAATATCCCTTCGTTACGTTTGTAAAAGACTTTCAAATGTATGAGTTCTTTCACATTTTGTCTCATTGGAGTCTGAAAACAAACTCTATATGCTATGAAGACTTCGACAACTTTGTCTCACTGGAGTCTGAAAATAAGCTCTGTGAGGTGAGCAGGGCAATAATTTCCCCTTTCCACAGAGGAGACACTGAGGTTCAGAGAAACAGCCTGCCCAGAATCATTTCGTCGGGAACCAGGAATAGAAATCAGATTTTCTGGGCCGAAGCCTAGTGCTCTTTTTTTTTTTTTTTTTTTGAGACCGAGTTGCCCAGGCTGGAGTGCAATGGCGTGATCTCAGCTCACTGCAACCTGCGACAGGAGAAGGCAGAGGTTACATTACAGGCACCCACCACCACGCCTGGCTAATTTTTGGTGTTTTTAGTAGAGACAGGGTTTCACCATGTTGGCCATGCTCGTCTCGAACTCCTGACCTCAGATGGCCTGCCCGCCTCGGCCTCCCAAAGTGCTAGGATTACAGGCGTGAGGCACTGTGCTTGGCCACTAGTTTTCTTTCTACTGTACTATATTAAGACAATTGATGCCTAAAACAAGATGATATTGCGTATGTTAATACTTTATTTTGCAGTTCAGTTGGGAGAGAACAGTGTGAGGCATAGTTTTTAGGAAAGCTTCAGGGAGGATGTAGGACTGTTTTTTTTTTTTTTTTTTTTTTTTTTTGAGACGGAGTCTTGCTCTGTTGCCCAGGCTGAAGCGCAGTGGCGCAATCTTGGTTCACTGCAAGCTCCATCTCCTGGGTTCATGCCATTCTCCTGCCTCAGCCTCCCAAGTAGCTGGGACTACTGGCAGCTGCCACCACGCCTGGCTAATTTTTTTGTATTTTTAGTAGAGACGGGATTTCACCATGTTAGCCAGGATGGTCTGGATCTCCTGACCTTGTGATCCGCCCGCCTCGGCCTCCCAAAGTGCTGGGATTATAGGCGTGAGCCACCGCGCCCAGCCAGGACTGTTTTTTGTTGTTGTTGTTGTTGTTTGTTTGTTTTTAAGAACAGGTAACACCTTTTAAAATGTTCTCCTTTTTTAAATAACTGGGGATTTGGACGCACAAAGAAAAGAATGGCATAGGGAAGGCATTTCAGCCTGGGGGAGCAGCAGACCAAGTGGCTCAGAGATAGAAGAGCCACTGGCATTTGCAGGAGTGCAGAAGGCCAGACCTGGTCAGAGCAGAAGGTTCACTGGGAAGGTTAATGTGTGACATGGTCAGAGAAGTCACAGAGGATCTAGGAATAATCCTAGCAGCCAGGCCTCCCATACCAGGGGTTAATAAGTATTTGAGGCACATTTCCCCATTGGCTTTCATCCCATTGCATCCCCAGTTCAGCTCAGCAGTCGCCAGTTGTGGTACCTCGGATATGTCGGTGCTGGGGACCCAGTGGGAGTCATTCATTGGTCCAGTGGGGAGCTCTGCTGTAATATCATGCCTGGCAGGCATTCTGCCGACATTTACCTCTGGTTGAAGGAAACGATCGGTTATCACTGATTTGGTGTTGCTCTCCTTAGAGGGTGCTGTGGCTCCCTGGAGGCACATGCCTGGCATAGATGGGGCTGGAGTGGGGAGGATCAGGGATGGCCTCCTGCAGGGAGGGAGAGCCTCTGCTGAGTCCGGTGAATTAGTCGAAGTTATCCAGAGGAGGAGGAGAATTGGCCTTCTTCGTAGAGAGAGGAGCACACACAAAGTGTAGAGACGTGGAGTACCCAGGTGTGGGCGAACAGGGAGGCACCAGCCTGGAAGGGGAGCGCAGGGAGCAGCCGCTGGCAGTCCCGCCCCCAGGTCCCTGGTGAGCTAAAGGAAGAACTTGGTAAAAAACACAATGGGCCACATTTCTGGGGCTGGCAATGAAAACAAACCCCCACCTCTTCTGGTCCCTTGTGTCTCTGATTGTTAGTAACTTATTTAGGTATTTTTGTGGGCAGAGAACAAAGGAGCTGAAACTCGTCACTTCATCAATGTTTGTGCCTGAGGAAGATCGGGGTGCCTGTGTCAGAGGAACCTAAGAGACGGGAATTACCTTGCAAGGGCAGAAAGACCACCTTTCTGAAGGAGTGCAGATAGAGAGGTTGGGGTGTGGTGCCTGTGGATAGATGAATCAGTAAGTCTCCGCTAACCAGGCCTTAAGTCCAGTGGGCATGGTCTTGTCAGTGAGCAGCCACAGTTAGAAGGTAGGGATGTTAGGCATGTGCTTTCCTAGACTTATATTCGACTGTGTTTGTAGCTAGGAAGTGCTATGTAGTATTGTTTCTTTTTTGTTTTCCTTTAAAGTCATTTCCCCTGCCCTGAAAAAAATTTCTGGAGCCTCTTGGAATCCGTAGTACAGCCTGAGGAGTCACATCTGCCCATCCTAGAGTGCTGGGCCCCTGGAGCTTGGTTTCATGTGAACTGTCTTTCTGTGGTGGCACGTGTGTGTGTTGGAGCAGAGGCCCTGCGCGTCTTCCCTGTGGCTGGTCCTTTGTCTGTCTGTTACTGTGACAGCTTGGGGAATGGTGACACATCCCAGCATTGACGATGGCCCTAGGTGCCTTTGTCAGTAAGGCAGATGCACCATCAGCACGAGCTGCGCAAGGTGGAAGAAGCCTTGCAGGAAACATCTTTCCAAGTAACTCAGCCCCTCCTCGTGGCGGCTGCTAGTTGCTCACTTATCTCTCCAGCCCTCCCAAAAGAAAGGAAAGCGTAGCTTTTTGAAAGAGGCTTGAATGCATTCCATTGGCATCTGGTTGGGTGGGATCTGGTTTCAGTATCAGGGGAAAGACATGCTTGACAGAGGCTATGTCCCAGCACCCGGTTCCCTAGCAGACCCTGGAGCTGGGATCCTGGCCAAAACCTTGTTTTTGTTGGAGAGACCTAAGTGGGAAGCAGAGACGGGATTGGGATCTTGGGAAAATTCTGTTAGTGAGTTCAGCACCTCCAGGACTGCAGAGGGATGGGCCGTGCTAAACACTGAGGAGGACGCTGGAGGCTCGGTGTGCTTTGACCACAAAGGTCTCTCCGCACAGCCCGTGCGAGAGGTCAGCAGTACACACGGGACCCAGTCCTGTTGCCGGGTTTAAAGATGTTGTCAGCGATAGCTTGGGGGCCTTTTAGCTGATGGATATCTTGGGTGTCCCCAGGAACAGCAGAGGAGACTCAGCCTGTCCTGGTGAGGAAGGAAAGGAGAGCCTCAGGAGGTTGGACACCTTCTCTAGCATCAGCTGTATTTCCAGTGTGTGTCCACAGGCCAGGAGCTACTGTTGGAATCTGGCTCTGGCCATGAGAATATTATGGCCAGTTTTTCTTTCTAGCTCATGAAAGTGCTATGTTTCATGTCTTGTAGTTCTTGTGGAGAAGAACTCTCCCCAGTGTCTACTCTAGATATATGTGTGCTTTTACAAAAATAGTTACGTACAAAGAACTGATGAGTAAAATCTGGATTCTCAGTAAGATGGGATTTGAGGAACTATCCATGCAGCCTCTGACTCAGAAGCCATTGATTCATCACCCTTCCCCAGCCTACCCCTAGCATGTGCATTGAAGGCCTACTAGGAGGGGTAAGACAAGGTGAACGTTCCGCCTGAAGGAGCTCTGCTGTGTCTGGTGGGCAGATGGAGATACAAGCAGGTTACACTGTGCTTTATGGTGAGTGCAAAGGCAGGAAGGATGCACAGCCTATTGTGAGATCCAGGGAGAGGTCTTTAACACAGCCCTGGATCAGGGGACTTCCTGGAGGAGATAACACTGTAGGAGCCATAGGTACAAAAGGCATAGGAGAGGGAAAGAGCTTCCTCTACGGGAGCTTCAGGCTAAAGCTGAGGAGTGGAACGAAATGAGCCCGTAGAGGCGGTTGGGGAACAGAGCATGCTGGGCCTTTTATTTTTATTTTTGTTTTTTTTAAGGGCAGTGGGGACCCAGCAAGTGGCTTGGATGCAGAGTGAGTGAGAGCTTGAGTGTTGGACTCTATGTGTGGGATGAGTTTGGGGAGCAGCAGCAGCATCCCCGTAACTCATGCCTGTGTCCTCCCTGGGCCCCTGAAGCCTCCCATCCATCCTGCTTGTCCTAGCTCAGTTCACCCTAATTTTCTTTCCTCCACCTTCACTTCAGACCTTGTCCTTCTAACACTCACAACGAGATTGTGTTTCCACTTAGAAACATGCTGTGGTCTTCCCCATGTTAAAAACCCTCCTCATTTCCATGCTGTCCTTTCTAGTCCCCATCTTCCTCTACCCCAAAGCTGGTTAACACAGTCTTTTTAAAAATATTGAGCAGGGGCTGCATGTGCAGGTTTGTACATGGATATATTGCATAGTGGTGGGATTTGGGCTTCCAGTGAACCCACCACCCAAATAATGAACATTGTACCAATGGGTAATTTGTCAACCCCTCATTCCCCATCCCTCCTCCCCTCTTTTGGAGTCCCCAGTGTCTATTAGGTCCCTCTGTATATCATACATGCATAAACTCTCACTTATATAACACAGTCTTTACTCCCTCCCTTTCCATCGGCCACTCAGCCCCCTTTATGCCACCAGTGACCTGCACATTGCCAAGTGCAACAGATGCTGTCCAATTCTGGTATGATTGGAACTCTCTGCAGCACTTGACAATGTTGACCATTTCTTCCTGAAATTTTCTCTCTCAACCTCCAGGACACTGCAGTCTATTTGTTCTCCTGCATCCTTCCTGTCCAGTCCTACTGTTTTCTTGGGTTTCTCTTTCTAGTCAGCCTCTGAAAAGCCTCCCCCAGCCCTCTTCTCATGCTGTATCACATCTCTTTGGTGAAAGGTGGGATAGAATACCCCTCTATACTAAGGACTCCCAAGCCGTTGTTCTCCAGCTAGGCTCTCCAGTCAACCTATGTCCATAGCACCTGGACCCCATGGCCTGGTAAGTGACTCCATCCAGATGGCCCAGCAGACCTTAGTTCTACATCTTCTTCCACAAACCCACTATGCCCTCGTGCATTTTTACTGGATGTTGGTGGCTCAGTCATCTTTCTGGAATGCCCATGCCCCTTCTTCCTATTCATTTTCCACATGTAATCAATGAGTAAGTCTTCATGATATTACCTTCTAAACGCCACTCTCACCTGTCTCTTCCTTTCTGTCCCTACCACCACCCTATTTTCTTGTGAGATGTAAACATTCTTGCTCACTGTCTAGGTCACAGGAATGCTGTATGGACTCATGAGATCTGAGTTATATTGGGTTGAGTATCTTGTGTCTTTAAGTCCAGTTTCTGGTTCTCCGTTTCTTTGCATGACATGTAGGATGTTTGTTGTTTGCATTTTTGAAAATGCTTGTTAAATGAGATATGTGGGTATCTAGTGCTTTGAGCTCCTCTAGAAGGAATATACCTTTAAAGTGGCCTGTGAGTTGTATATTAAAAGTGGTGCAGTTGATATCTGGCCAAAACCCATCTTGTGATGAATCATTTTGTTTTACTGCAAGCCTACTGCGTACTTAGCACTGACATATGATGCGCTTTGTCCCAGAGCAGAGTTCTAAGATGGTTGTTAGTCATGGTACTATTTTGGAGAGAGAGAATTTCAAAGTCATTTGTTCTACACCCCACGCTGGAAGGCTGTCTGAATCTTTGGCTTTTCCTCCGTGTGTTTGGCATATCTTGTTTTTCCTTCCAATTACATCTTTGGGTGTCTTTCAACTACAGTGCAATCTGTTGATTGAGTACTCTCCCTTTCCTAATTCATCTCATTCATTTGAGGTGAATTAAGAAATGAGAGTATTTGAATTAAGTTGATTTTGATTTGCTGACATTCTTATTGAAGAGCAAATAGGACATCTGGTTTGATGAATAGCTGTGTTCCAGATCATTCATAATTTGCATTAAGATGTTGAATTAACAAGATCGAATTACCAGTGGTGAGGATTTCTGGCTTGGATCTTCTAACATTTTGAACTCTGATCAGCTGGATTTCAAACTCTTTTATTAGGGTCTGCCTTAGCCAGGGCAGTCTCTGTTTTTTTCATTCTTTGTAGATGGTAACAAAGCACTACTATTACTGAGTGTAATCTTGCTGCTGAACTCAGCGATTAATATTTCACTTGCATTGTTTCATTTAACCCAAGGGCCAGCCCTGTGAAAGCGAGAGAAGTATTATTCAGAGTCGCTCGAGGACATGGTTAAAGGGAGCAAAGTGGTTTAGACGGGGTTTTTGTAGGTTGAACTGGTGTTTAGCTTTTATCAAAGCCCTTCATTTCTCTGGTCCCATAATGATTAAGTACACCCAGTGACCTTTGGCCTTCCTCTTAATTGTGGCACATCCGACTTCTCGCTAGGAGGAATGAGAATGCAGGCCTGCCTCGTGGGGGTGATTTGGATGTCTGGTCCTCTGTGGGCTGCTCCAGGAAGTCATCATCTAAATTTGATCTAGACGGAAGGTACCCACCAGGGCTTTCAGCAGGGCAAGATGTTAACAAATGGCCTATTGGAAATCTCATCGTGTTTCGGTTTATCTGTTAACAGAAAGATGAAACCCCCTTGGAGCTGAGCTTTGAGTGAGGCTGTAGGTAAATAATGCTTATCAAGGGGGTAAGAAACACGATGGGCAAACTCACTGGGGTCAAGAAGGGGTGGAGGGAGATATTACAGTGCAGTGAGTACATTGAGCAGTTTCACCAGTGTGTGGGTGAGCTTAGTGAAGAAAAGAAGCCACATTTGTTGGCATTGTATGTGCTACATTCTGTCAAGGTTAGAATTCCACCCGAAGTGTTCAGACCAAAATCAGTGAGAAATAATTTTCAGTCCCTTGGTGTTCTATCAAAATAAAAGTGAGCTTCAAAAGCAACAGCTTCATGATCTGGCAGGATGGGAATGTGTACAGGAGACCTTGCCCAGAGAATGACTGGGGAGCAAAGGTAACAGGGGTTTAACATCAAAGGAGCCATGGGCACCTATCACAATGATTCTAATATAATTAGTTTGGCATGTAGGATTAAGTTACTGCTGCCTGCTTACAGAGTGCTCTGCTCTAAGACTTCGATCTGCATGAATTAAAATTAAATTAGTCTTTTTAGTTTGCACACATGAATAACAGAAATTTAATGGGAATTTCTCAGAACTTTGATAAGCAAGGGGTTCTACAGATATCCTCTTCATATTTACTATTCATGGTTTCTGAGCCTCTTTTGATAAGAGATTGATTAGGTTTGATAATAAAAGGAAATCTCTTAGATTTGGGGTCTCTAGGGGTTTTGATGATATTTTCTTGTCTGCACTAGGGTCTGATTGCCCTTGTATCCTCACTCATCTGTGAAAAGGAAAATCATATACAGTAGGAAAATGAAGCATCTTAATTTAACAGCAAATTGCAAATTAGTTTTTAATGGCACTAAAGCGAGCATTTGGTCTACAGTGTGATAAATTATAGAGATCTAACTATAAAATGGTAAAATGGCATCAAAACCCATCTGCAGAATCTTTGCTGAAAGGGAGATTCTTTCTAGGATTTGGAAGAGAGAAATTTATTTCATCAAGGTGCTTAAACATTAACATCAAACTAATTGAAGTGTTTCAGAATGCTAAAACTTATTGAAATTTTTATGGAATCTCAGCTGCCAATTTCTTTGTCAGAAGGGGCCAGAAACCCTTACTGACCCCAGATAAGATAGATGTTTATTGCTGTGCATTCTCTTCAAATGCTTTGTCTGCTCAAAAAGGCTGTGACTGCTGCAGGGCATGGAGTTCTCCTTCCATCACAGCTGCGGCTGCCTCAGATCTAGCCAGGGAGGCAGAGTAGTACGGCGGGCACGTAGTAAGTCCTTGGGTTTCATTTAAGGCACAGTGTTCCAGTGACTGTCAAACTCTTGATTAAAAATGGAGGCCCTGACTATTTCTGCAGGACTTTAGCCAACAGGGTGAAGTATGCGTGGATTAGGAAGCTCTCTGCAAAGGCTGCTTCACTGAGCTTTAATGAGAAAATTTGAAGGAGCTGGCTCATAGCAAGGGGTCCAGTGAGGCCAGAGGTCCTCATCTGCCAAGAACCCAACACCTAAAAGGCAGAGAAGTCACAGGGACACACTCAGGGACCGTCCCTGCTGGCCCATAGAGTGGCTTTGCATGAATTAGAGTAAGACACCCTTTCCTCAGGACACTTTATTACCCTCTGTTGGACAGCTGTTGTAATCAATATACAGATCCACGACAGCTGTGTACAAGTGGCATCTCCTTAGCTATGGTTCTGGCCATGTCCTGGACTGCTGGCCGGGCCACCATGTGCCCACTGGGCTGGGTCAGGCAAAGATGCCCAATTGCCCATGTTTACTTTTTTTTTGTTTACCCAATAGGGATATAAAATATGAATTTTTTTCTCTTTGAACTTTTTTATTTGTAAAGTTAATTATTTAAGTAAAGGCTTTGGCTTTAATCACAGTTATTAGCATAAGAAACTATTTTTCTAGCCTAGCATCCCAGTGGGAAAAGTAGGATTGGTGAATTCAAACCTTTCTTCATTTATCTTTGGATTATAATAAAATAAAGTATTTTTAGGCAAGGCACAAAACCAGCAAGTGTCAGTAAAAGGTGAAACAGAACCAATCTACTAATTATTTCATTACAAGGCTTTAGGATTGCCACAAGTGCCATTCCTGTTCCTTCTGTTCTACTTTACATGAAAACACCCAAGGGCTTGTACTAGAAATAACTGGTTTTCAAACTTGTAGAGAACTGGATTTTTATTTTTCAGCTTCGGGCAGGGTTTAGAGTGGTGAAAGTAACTGGGGTTTATTCATTCTTTGGGTTCATGATCAATTTATGCAGGTTTTCAATTGTAAAAATACCAATTGGGTCTTTAAAAGGCCTTTATATACTTCGGAATTTGGTTGTAAACTTGGCTTGAAATTCAACACAAGGCAGGGATTCAAAAGGGCTGAGTTTCTGAATTCTCCAAAGAACTTCATTTTGGGGTGGATTTACTTGTAAGACGATGCCAAATGTAGCAGCCTTCTTCAGAGGACGGGTTCAGACTGCTTTATTTAGTGGTTTTTGAAAGTGTTCTTTTTGGGGATTCAGTTTCTTTACATGTTTACAACCTTATTGGGGGTAGTGATGATGCAGGCCTCAAGTCATCACAGGGATTCCCAGAGTTCAGTGGAATTGAGATGTGGGTCTGTCTTTTTGGACACCCACCTTGGTCCACGTGGTGCAGTTCACAGCCTAACCCCTGTGGGGTTTCCCACCCTGAGCTCATTGGAAGACACCGGCGTTGCTTAGAAATTAGACCAATGGCCAGGTCTGGTGGTACAGGCCTGTAGTCTTGGCTACCTGGGAGGCTGAGGCGGGAGGATCACTTGAGCCCAGGAGATCAAGGCTGCAGTGAGCTATGAACGTGCCACTGCACTCCAACCTAAGAGACAGAGCAAGACCCTGTCTCAAAAAAAATGAAAAAGAAATTAGACCAGTGTTAATGTTGAAGATCCAGAACTCCAGTCAGACTTATAATTTTGTTTGTAATCAAAATTTCTGGATAGGATTTCTAGAAAATCCCAACCTGTGGAGTCGTTTCGTACAATTTGATAAGAGGCCTGGACTGTTGTGGACTTCTCCCTCAAGCTAATAAACTGTTCCAAAGCTAAAGAAAGGAGGCTTTTGTTTGAGAACCCTGATAGCATTCTGGGTGTTGGAGCCTGACATTCCCAACTAGGATAGAATAGCCCAGCAGCTTCTTAGCTTTCTCCTTCTCCAGCCTCCCCTTCCTTCTCTTCCCCACCTCCTCTTTCTATGCACACATTCCCTTCTTCTTTTTCTTTATTCAACCAAGTTAATTGCCAGGCTTGATCATGGAATTAATGAATGACTAGAAAATCATCTCAGTTTTTAAAATTCAACAAAAAATTTCTCAACAGCTAAGTGTCCAAGAAGACAGAATCTACATACAAGGACCTCTTAGCCTTGTGCAAACACAAAACTGTCTTGCACTCGCATGCTGGGCTGTGTCACCTGTGTACTTGTGGATATATGAGCCACCTGGAGCTAATACATAAACTTGTTAATAGTGAGATATATGCACAGAAAGGGCTTGCCACCAAGTGACAGTATGCCTGCTTACTCACCCTGCATCTATAGAACCATTGAGTGCTACTCAAAACTCCAGCAACTATTGACTTTGAACAGAAATAAATGAAATAAACCTGTGCCTAAGCAGAGATCAATTTTCCAGCTTCTAGCTTTTTTTATCACATTAGAACCAAATTATCAAGGGCCAGGTATCTCTAAAATTTCTGATGGATTTTGTAATTTTTTTTCTTTACTTCTTTAGTGAAAGTTCCATTTTGTTGCTAAAAGCCATCTTTGAAAGAGGGTTCAGGCCGGGCGCGGTGGCTCATGCCTGTAATCCCAGCACTTTGGGAGGCAGAGGCGGGTGGATCACGAGGTCAGGAGATCGAGACCATCTTGGCTAACACGGTGAAACCCCATCTCTACTAAAAATACAAAAAATTAGCCAGGCGTGGTGGTGTGCACCTGTAGTCCCAGCTACTCGGGAGGCTGAGGCAGGAGAATGGCGTGAACCCAGGAGGCAGAGCTTGCAGTGAGCCGAGATCGCGCTACTGCACTCCAGCCTAGGTGACAGAGCGAGACTCTATCTCAAAAAAAAAAAAAAAAGAAAGAGGGTTCAAATTCCACAGTGTGTCAAGCGAGCATCCATGTGCCAGGTATAGTGCCAGATGCTTTACATGCATCAGGTTCTTTAGTCCTGTGAGTTGGGAATTGTTACCCCCACTCCTTGTGCATACAGAAACAAGCTCAGAAGTATAGAAATGTGCCCATGGTCACTTGTCTTGACCAGCCTCCAAGCTCTCTCCTCTTCTCCACACCCAGTATGACAAGGAACCTGCTAGACAGAGGGCAAGCAAGTGAGCATGGTTCCAGCCAGTCACTGTCTACTGGGCACTCGCTGTGTGCCAGGCACTGGGCCAGGCTCTGGGAGCCAAAGGCAAATAAGGCATGGCCTCTGCTTGGCCTTCAAGGTCCCCGCCTGCCTTGTCTGACTTTCCCCTGGCTGCTCCCCAGTTCCCATCCTGGACTCCTGCCAGGCTGTGCACCTCTACAGATGTGTCACTGTCTGCTGGACCACAAGACAGAGGCATGGAGGCAGGACGTGAGGGATGTTATGTTCAGGGAGCCGTGGAAGGTCCCTGCAATTGGGCCCTGCATCAGAACATGTTAGCAAGTTAGCTTGTGACCAGGTGGAAAAGGGCATTACCTGGCTTATGAAGGAGGCTTTGGGCTTTATCTGGAGGTCACTGTTAGCCCTTGGGAGCATAACCATTATTTCCTCAGGGCTTGGCAGCCAACAGCCCCAAATAATGTCCTGAAAACTTCAATGCCTCAACTCTGGTGACTCCTGGAGCACACTTCATAATGGCAGGACCCTTACCCATCTCCCTCGCCAGTCATGCCTCTGACAGTTATTTCTGGGGGCCCATAGGGACACTTCCTGTTTGCATCCACAGCCCTCTCATGGTCTGAGCCTCCTAGCAAATTCAGAGCCAAATCCCAGTGTGTCTGCAGGTTCAGTATATGTCAGGGGCATGGGTCAGCTCCCTAGGGCAACACGGAATGGTGTTTAAAGCTCAGGATTCTGGAGGAACAATGCAGGACTGGGGTCTGTGCCCCCAGGGACTAGGCCCGAACCCTGGCATGAATGAAAACTAAATACTAGAAGCTCATTGATTCTGTGTATATGTGTGTGTGGTGGGAGGGGAGTTGAAAGAGACTGTGGCTGTCCTGTCAGCCTTAGCTGGAGCACCCTCAGACTAAAATCTCTGAACCTAGAGGCAATATGACAAGGTTGGTGGTATTGTAGGTGGCAGGTTGTGGGACTAGAGATGGGAGGTAGAGAAACTGTTAGGAGGCTATTGCAGAAGTTCTAGGAGAAAAGAACAGTAATCTAAACAGTGGGGATTCGAATGGGGATAGGTAAAAGAATCAGGAATTTTTTAACCAATGGAAGCCGATTCTGAGGGTTCTAGTTTGGGTAATGAGGGCAGAAGAGATGCCAGTGACTGGGCAAAAGGGCAACGATCAGGCTTTGCAGAGGGGATGAGTTGTTTATCCATATTGACATCTGAGCTCTAATGCGGATTCCAGTAAATATCCCTACCAGGCACTGACCCTAAGGGCTGGAGATGGAGATCTGGGCATTGTCAGTACATTTCAAAAGACTCTGACCTGTGCCTTCAGCCCTGACCCCATCCAGCCCATTGCTCTCACTGCAGCCAGATTGACCTCTTTGAAAGCATCTTTTTGTATACCTGTTGCCTTCCTGGGCAAAGATTTTTCAGTGACTCTGACTTTCTGGAGTGTGATGGTCTAAACCCTCAGCCACCAATGTTGGGCTGCCCTCAGCCAGTCCTTGCGTTTCTGGATCAGGACTGCTTTGGTCACAAGTGACAGGGATTCCACTCATACTAGCCTAGCTCACAAGAGGAGTTTGCTGGCTGATGTAATCAGCTTGGGGCTTAGGGAGGTGCATGCTAGGGGTCACTTTCCATCTCTTGCTCCTCTTCTCTTTGCTTGCTGGTTTGATTCTCTCAGCACTTTGTTCTACCTGGCAGGTTTCAACACGGGGGTGAAGCAACTTCCACGCTTCATATCTCATGATGTTTTCACTGGAGTGGGATAGAGTACCTTCTTCGCTCAGTACCATCTAGAAAAATCCCAGGAAGAACTCTGATTGGACCAATTTGGTACAGGAGGACTTCCTGGGCCAACTAGCCATGGTCAGGAAGGTGGGGTCAGAACCACATGCTTGGAGTGAAGATGGGGCTCTCCTGGGGGGTGGCAGGGTTGCTGGATGATTATAAAATACATAACATACCATTGTTATGCCTTCACATGCTTTAGCTGTCTCCTCCTAGCCAGAACCTTCCAGCCAAGGCCAGCTCTTTTTGTCTTCAAAAGACACAAGGAAATGTCTCTTAGCTCAAATGTCCCAAATACCCTTCCTATCCCTGTCCTTAAGTTTTATCCTCACAGTCCAACCCTGGTTCTCCAGACTTCTGTCCTCCTCACATCTCCATGAAGCTGTTTCCAGGACACTCCTGGCCACAGTGACTTTTCTCATTTTTCCACAGGGAAAACCAAAGGACAAAGAGGTGGGGTAACTTGCCCCAGCTGCCGAGCTGGGAGGGACAGGGAGCAGATGGCAGGACAAACAGTATGCTTCTAGAGCTTGGGGTGTGTTAAACTGTTTGTGTGTCATCTTCCAAGGAGACTGTGCCTGCCTTGAGTGCAGGGACGAGGGCATCCATCCCCCACCGGCAGCCAGATGCTGGCAGCTGTTTGGTCATGACAATGGATGGCCATGGCCTCCTCAGCCTCTTTCCACTCTCGTTCCTAGGCCTGGGGAAGAGTCTTTCCTGCCGATTTGCACAATTTAAAATCCTGTGGGAACTAGGAAGCCTTTCTTACAGGCAGGGATAGAGTAAAATAATTATTAATTATAATGCAAATGCCATCTTTTTGAAATTCTGCTGTCTCCTACATGCGAATGAGTGTCCCCAGCCTCCTCTGGGCGTTTCTGACAGATCGCCCAAGTGCACCCCTCCCCATCCCCTGTCTTCAGAAGTCGATTCTCCTGCGCCTCCAGGGCCCATTGTTGTGCCTGATTTGAAATGCAGGCTCTGATGCTCACGCAGGAGACCCCGAGCTCCATTCCTCCCATGCCGGAATGGCTTTTCTTCCTTGGAGAGATGCTGAAATGTGGGTTTCTGCATTAATCAAGGTTCCCAGCACATTCGCGGACCTGGCTCTGCGCCTCCAGAATGTGTTTTCCAATCATCTCCTGGGCCCTGGCTATTCCAGCCTGTCAAGACTGGACTTGCCGGGGCCATGTGGGGCTGCAGAGATGTGCTTTCCAGATTCAGAGTGATATTTATGATTTCTTGGAGCCAACCCCAGCAAGCTAGGACCAGCCCTCTCCGTGTAACCGAGCAGAGGTGCTGGGCCAGGCGGGCAGTGATTGAGGATTGAAGAAACCTGTGGCAGGCAGCCTCCAGGCACTCCGCAGGCTCCAGGCTGCTTTCCTTAACTGCTTCCCTCCCAAACACCTGCCTCCTTCAGCCTCCTGCATCAGACCTTGAACAGGAAGCCTGCTTATTTTACAGAAACAGATTAGTAGCATCCTGATATGAGTCTATTATGACAATTGACAGTGCTATGTGCCAGGGATGTTCTTAGTGCTTTCCAGATGTTGACCCATTTAATCCTTATTGACACCTCATGACATATTATCATGCCCATTTTGTAGATGAGGAGCCTGAGGCTCTACAGAGTTAATGTCACTTGCCCGAGGCCACACAGCAGGTGCGTGGCACAGTGGCCTGTGGATTGAGGTGGCTCTTAAACACCTTGCTGTAACACTTTTTGATATGAGGGCTATTAAAATGCTGGGGATAGGAAAGATGTAGCGAGACTCAGATTTTCATGAAAAGCATCAATTATAGTAACTTATTAATTTTCTAACTATCCTGCAATTTTGTTGGACAAGAGGGGGCGTCATCCACTCCCTACATTTGCCCCATTTGTCACTTTACCTACATCTCATCTCAGACCCCAGTGCTAATGACTGGGACAAACATGAACATTTCGAAGTGGGGCCATGTGAGTGGGTGACCATGTACAGTAGTTACTAACTCTCCCTCCCTTCTTTTCTTCCTTTCCTCCTGAAGGTATACTTATTATTTATGTACATAGTACCTTATCTTACTCTCCCTGTCCCTCTAAAAGGACTACTCAAATTTCTCGAAGCACAAGATATGGGCCCTGCCTGCACATTTGTCTCATTGTGGTCTCATCACGGTTGTGGGTGGATTTGGTCCCTGGAGTGAAGCTGGCAAGACCTGTGGGCAGAATGTTCTTGATCCAAAGCCCAGCAGCATCCCTCCCTCCGGAGGCTGAGCCCACAGCTGCTGTGTGAGGTGAGCTCAGGATGGCTGGAGCCTCTGCTGAGGCAGCGAAAACCAACCTTGTCTCTCTGACTCCTCCTCTGCTGCCACCTCCTTCCCTTCAAGACAAAACGCTGGAAAAACAAGGAATCAGATACCTTCTAGGAATGAGGTTCAAACTCAGGGGCAAATGTTAGAGAATTTAATCTTGGAGAGAGAGTTGTATTACTAGATAATGTAATCATTATTAACGTTTATTGCATTTATGTGAGCAAATGATTATTCACAAGTTATCTTGCTCTGCCTGGCAGTTGAAGAAAACGTACAGTCCAGAGGGCCACAGTCCTGCATTCACATTCAATGTCAGCTTTCTAAGAGAGCACAGCCGTGTTACTCATTCTGGGTGCCACAATGCCTACTGTCCCTTGCCGACAGAGGGATTGAGGATGACTTGAGTCCAGCCCGTCCTTAAAGCACACTGAGTTCAGAAGATGTCTACAAATGTGAGAGCTGGAAAGGAGCTAGGAGAAAAGGCTATGGGAACTGGGGTGGATTTGAACGACGTGCTTGTGTCTATTTTCCCAAGATTGGAAGCAGTTGGAATACCTAGGACCTGACACCTTATTCTGCCTCTTCTCATAAATCATTCTGGGCTATGCAAACAACAACAATGCATGTGAATATTATGTGAGTGAATACAGTACTAATCTCTTCTGCCCTTCCCTTAGAAAGGTAGTCTGAGGAAGGGCAGGAGGATTCTTAGGGCATTCATAGAATAAATTAGAACTTAGATCAATTAGAGGACGCCGATAGCCACACAGAGGGGATGAAACCTTTGCTGAAGGCAGAGGCTCTGTTGTGTTACCTTAAATTGCTAGAATTTGCTTCATAGCCAAGTCCCAAAAACTAGCCTATGCCATGAACAAAATGGTTGCATTCCAGGGAGAAATCCAAATTCTTCCCACATGGCAGCAGAGAAGTGGAAGGATACACTGTCACCAGTAATTCAGGTTGTATGTGGGAAGCCTACAGAATTCTGCCAAATGTTACAGACATGCATGACCAGTCCTATGAAGCAGGAATCTCGTTTCTGGTCCCCAAGAAGCACAGATATCAATCACAATGTTCTCAGAAATACAGATGGATACATTTTGCCACAATTTGTTATATGGTCACCTCTCACCAACCTGTGGGGTTTACAGTCCATCAAAGTACTTATCTATAGTGGCAAAATCCCAGTTGGGAGATCCAGATCTCATAAAATACAGGCAGCTGGGAAAAATAATTGCATTAATATATGTGACAAAGGCAGTAGTGAAAGTTCTAGAAGGTTTCCACTCCCAAAATAACCACTATTTAATCATGAGGTGGGCATATGGGGTGATCCTTTTGAATTGCTTTCTTCAGTTGTCTGGCAGACTTGTCTACATCATCTGCTAAGGCAGAGGCGCCCAGCAGCACACATGGCTCCCTGCAGTATATTCGAGCTAGCCCTCACTGGCTGGAAATGGAAAGCCTTTTGCAATTGCTTGTTCACTCTGGGTTTCCCTCTCTCCCTCCCTCCCTCTCTCTCATTTTCTTCCCTCTCTCTTTCCCTCCTTCCCTTTTAAAATGCAAGTCTAGGCAGTTGTGTAACCTTCAAACTTTTCATAAATTATGCAAGAGCTTAAGGGCATACTTTTTGAAGTCTGGTCTTTCATTCCAAATTATTTGAGAGCATCAATCTTAATATCTTCATTTCTCTCTCTCTAGGTACTTTCCTGTAGTACCCTACCTCCTATAGTACCCTGTAGGATTCCCTCTCTGGAGTCTACAGGGGGAAAGAACAATAATTTAGAATTTTTCTGTTCTTCTGTTAGTAATATGGACAGAAGTAGCAAGAGAGTTGATTTTATATTTTTTGTAACTAGTTTAAAAGCATTATCTCAAAACCTGGAATAAAAGATTGATGCATATAAAGTGCTAAAAAAAAAATAATAATAAGCCTTGCAGTTATGAGCAGAGCTGAGAAGGGAGCCGGGGAGAGGGAGAGGTGGCTGAGTGTTAGGACATCAGGGAGGAAGGAAAATGCAAAGATAAATATGGAAATAGCTTCTTGGATATAAGCAAATAAATTTTCAATAAAGAACCGTGCAAGGACCTGCTGTATGTTTTCAGATCTCCACATTTTCAGAGCTCAGACCAAAAAGTGGGCCCAGGGTGCAGCACAAGGGATTTAGGCTAAGCCTGCAGACTGCCTGTCAGGGTGACTCAGTGGGGGTCAGGTCACAATATGGGTTAGGATTTAGTTCAGCCGCCAGTGACGGGAACACCCACCAATCACAGGTGTCCATAAAGTAGATCACCTAGAAGACCTGGAGGCTGGCGGCCCAGAACTGGTGTGTTGGCCCCACAGTCATCAGGGACCCAGCCTCAATCAGACCTTCCACCCAGCCATTCCTAGGTGTGGCTCCCCACTCATGGTCCAGAATGGTGTTGAGGCTCCAGCCATCGCATCTCAGCTCCTTGGTCAGAACTGAGTCCTGTGGCCACATCTCCCTGGAAGAGACAGAGATTGAGGAATGTGGTCTTTTGGCTGAATGGCAGCATGCCCAGCGAAAACAGGGCTTCAAATAACTTGAGAGAGAAAGAGAGAATCTCCCTAACTAAGCAAGGTCAGCATCTTTCTCATCCTGGGGTATTTGTTTACTAAATACCCAGTGCCTGATGTTTTCAGGCATTGCTCAAGGGCGGTGGGGAAAAAGTAAATGGATTTCTGTTTTCATGAAACTTACAGTCTAGTGGGAGGCAAGACAGACAATAAAAGAACAGTAAAGCGTGGCCAGGTTGACAGCCTGCGTTCCACACTCAAGCTGTCTTCAGATGAAGCTCCACAATATTAATAATGGAGCGGATGGTGTCAAACATCACCATCTAAAGCCTGTAGGCACCCTGGACAGCCAGCGTCAGCATCTCTTTGATGCAAATTCCATCTTCAGACACTCCCCAGTGAGTGTCTGCCCAGTGAGAAGAGGAGGAGGGAGAAGTAAACACATAGTAAGCCAGGGCCCCGTTTAAAAATCAGCCCCCGGGCCGGGCGCGGTGGCTCAAGCCTGTAATCCCAGCACTTTGGGGGGCCGAGATGGGCGGATCACGAGGTCAGGAGATCGAGACCATCCTGGCTGACACGGTGAAACCCCGTCTCTACTAAAAAAATACAAAAAACTAGCCGGGCGAGGTGGCGGGCGCCTGTAGTCCCAGCTACTCGGGAGGCTGAGGCAGGAGAATGGCGTGAACCCGGGAGGCGGAGCTTGCAGTGAGCTGAGATCCGGCCACTGCACTCCAGCCTGGGCGACAGAGCGAGACTCCGTCTGAAAAAAAAATAAAATAAAAAAATAAAAAATAAAAAAAAAATAAAAATCAGCCCCCGAGTGACTCTTCAGCTAACTTGCCTCATGGGCCAGTGTGCAAAGAAACACTAGAGGATAAGAATCTAGCCCTAAAATTCCAGGGTTTTTTTTTTGGTTGGCGGGGGTGGAAAAGAATTTGGAGCTATTTCTTTGCTGAGGTGCAAAGTAGTATAATAGGCCAGGCACGGTGGCTCACATCTGTAATCCCAGCACTTTGAGAGGCCGAGGTGGGTGGATCGCTTGAGCCCAGGAGTTTGAGACCAGCCTGGGCAACATGGCAAAACCCTATCTCTAAAAAAAAAAATTACAAAAATTAGCCAGGCATGGTGGCACGTGCTTGTAGTCCTAGCTACCAGAGAGGCTGAGGTGGGAGGATCGCTGGAGCCCAGGAGGCCAAGGCTGCAGTGAGCTGAGATTGCGCCACTGTGTTCTAGCCTGGACGACAGAGTGAAACCCTGTCTCAAAAAAGTAAAACAAATAAACATTTTTAAAAAGTGGTGTGATAAGTAATAATTGTGTGGCTCCCTTGGGGATTTGAAAGGCAAGCTGGGAAACTTGGGAAAACCACAGGGACACAGCCTTTTTCTGCTCATGGGACCTTCAGCAAGCGGTTCCTGGTCAGCAAGCCTGGTCTTGCTGGGAACTGGGCAGGTTTCCAGGTTCAGTTCACATGTTGTAAGTGGGCATGGCTCTAAATTAAACCTGGAGCCACTGCTGCCCACCTAGCACTCCCTGCCGTGGCCACTGTGCAATGCCGCAGACTAGTGATTCTCAAACATCTGAGGTGAAGGACCAGGGTTGTCTTTTTAAATTTGTTTCAGTTTCCTATCTGTCATAAAAATGAAATATTAGAAACGTGAAATAAAGACATAGACTTCTGTTATTAGATTCAAGAGACATAAAATTGCTCTGTCCATTTGCCCTAAAAGTTTCTAAAGACGGACTCAATTCCTGAACTTGAGTTTACCAACAGCAAAGAAGTCAGGGCCATCGCTACCAGCCCAAGGACTCTGCTTTGGGCCTCACTGCCCAGAGGCCCAGTATCTAAGGCCAGAAGGGAACAGCTGCCCTCCCCACGCTATGTCAGGACAGTCCTGAAGGAGAATGAGGAAGCTCTCCGCTGGGAAGAGAGCAGCCTGGGCTGCTGTGTCTTGCCACCTGTTCACCTCTCTGGCCCTTCCTGCCCAGCTGCTTGAGTAGACTGGTCAAAGGAACCTCTTGGTGGACTCTCCTACCATAGTCCCCATGTGCAGGTGAAAATTTTATTACGTGGTGCGGCCAGAGAAACGAAAGGTCACAGCTCTTTGTAATCATTATCTAGGCTCCCCTACCTGAACGCAGGCTTTAGCATAACTGGTTGGATTAGTGAAGCAGGCGGTCACCTCCAGCTGGCATGGCCTGGTGTGGCCTGGGCAGGGTGAGCTCATGGTTGACTCTGTGTTGCAGTTCTCCAAGGAGAGGCACATCATGGACAGGACCCCCGAGAAGCTGAAGAAGGAGCTGGAGGAGGAGCTGCTGCTGAGCAGCGAGGACCTGCGCAGCCATGCCTGGTACCACGGCCGCATCCCCCGACAGGTACCTGGTCTTGTCCCTTCCAGCACACACAGGGCTGCTCTCAGGCAACATACAGACTGATGATCTGCAGGGCCCCACTTCGAGGCCACATGGGAGGAAGCTCCTGTGTAACCAAAAACAGATACTCTAAAAATGACTTCATTTAGACCCTTCTCTAAGAAGACCTTGGGAAGAGCTGAGGTCAAGAACCCAAAGCACATATCCACATGTTCAGGAAGTAGAGGGACAGCCAGCACTCCTGGGGTCTGCAAGCACAGAGCTGTGGGAGGCAGCAGCCACAGGGTCAGCAACCGGAAGAACTAGGAGGGCGGGGTATGGCCCAGGTAATTGAACTCTTGGCCCAGGTAATTGAACTCTTGGCCAGCTGCCAGCAGCCTCAGACCATTTTGTAGCCCGTCCTTCTCAAGGCAGTGGCTTAGCTTCAGGAGGAGAGAGGGCGGTGGCCCAGACCAACAAGGCTGCCTCTGGCCCGGTGAGCTGGCAGTTATTCACACTCTCCATGGCTTCCCTGCTGGATCCCGTGACCAGAGGTGGGGAAGAAGGGGAATTAAACCCATGACCACAGACTCGTGGCCCAGAATATACTGTGCGATCGTCATTTGGGTGATTGCCATGAATAATGTTTTTTCATTTAATACTGTAAAAATTGAAAAATAGAGTAAGTCTGCAGAATTGAGGCATAGAATTTCCCTTGGGTTTTTATTGTAAACCTGATCTGGCCAATCATTAACCAAGGACAACATGACAGGAAATGTGTGGACAGGGGCTGGGGGGAAGGGCATCATGTCTTAAGTTTTTTTTTGTTTTTTGTTTTTTTTGAGACAGAGTCTTACTCTGTCGCCCAGGCTGGAGTGCAATAGCATGATCTCAGCTCACTGCAACCTCTGCCTCCTGGGTTCAAGTGATTCTCCTGCCTCAGCCTCTCCAGTAGCTGGAATTACAGGTGCCCACCACCACACCCTGCTAATTTTTATATTTTTAGTAGAGACAGGGTTTCACCATGTTGGCCAGGCTGGTTTCGAACTCCTGACCTCAAGTGATCCACCCACCTCGGCCTCTCAAAGTGCTGGGATTATAGGCGTAAACCACTGCGCCAAGGCTTTTTTTTTTTTTTTAATGTAGCAGATTTCTTGGCACAATCAAATAAATAATTATTATTCTGACTTTTTTTTAAGTTTAAAATTGATTGTAGAAAATATACATAGCAAAAAGAAGGAAATTAAACTCTTATCCATAATTCTCCTCATAATTCTCCTGGGGATAACCATGATGAATACTTTTGTGTACAGACATCACCCCAGGCTTTTCGAAATCAAGTATGAGATTGTACTGCATATACTTTTTTGGTAGCCCATTCTACTCACTCACTGTGTCCTGGGAATTTTCACCCACTGTAGAATATTCTTCTGCACAAGACTATGTTGTATGTCTGTCCACGGTATGCATGCACCACAATTTATTGGACACGTAGAGTGTTTCTAATACTTTGACCAACATCCTTTATGATTGCTGTGTTCATACCTACAATTATTTTCACAGGCTCAATTCTAAGAAATGAAATTTCTATGTGAAAACATTTTTAAGGCAAAGATGCAATTTTAAAGTAACCATGGTAGCCTACTCTTTTGAGCTAGCAGAAGTATACTGTTGATCAAATATTGGAATGTCCCAGAAAAATTGTCAGAATTATAAAACTGATGACTATCACCACTGTCCGTCTCCTTATCATGGTCATCAAATTTGTTTACTACTAGCCATGAGTATTAATTTTCAGTGATAAATCGTTCCAAACTGGATAACTGAACACTATAACCATAACCATAATAACAAGTTATTGCTAACATTTTAGCCCCCTAAATCTTTATAGCCATTCCGTAGGTAATACTATCATTTGTGTTTTTCAGATGATGTAAGTGAGCCACAAGGAGATTATGTAATTTGTCCAGAGTCATACAGCTGAGCCAGGATGCAAACCCAGGTGGTCAGGCTACAGGAACAGCCAGGCTGTACCACATTATAAATTCTCCAGTTGCTATAAGCAGCAGCATCATTGCTAGTTAACTATTTTTGAGCATCCACCGTGTTCCAGCGCTTGCATATGTTATGTATACAAATACATAACCCTCATAGTAACTGTAAGATGGACCCCAGCCTGACTTTGTTCCAGGCCTCCTAGCCAGTAATTGGTGTGTCCAGAATCCATACCCTAGTCCTGCATGCAGAGTCCTCCTCCCTATTGGCCAGGCCTGGAGAGGGGCATCTTAGGAGAGGGCCCCGAGGACAACTTCTAGACACCAACAAATACCTTCTTTCTCCTCACTCCACTTGTTGGGGAGGGAAAATCAGGCCTGCCAGGCACATGTTTTCTCATTTCTTATTTCCTGTTGCATTACGTCATTCAGGTCCGTATAAACATCATGTTCTTGTGACACCTCCCCAACCACCCTATTTTACTGGACAGCCCTCATCCCCTCCCCAGCACTCCCTGCCTCCTTTCCTGGTTCACTTTTTCCCTGACCTTACAACTGGCATGCATAGCTGTTGGTTATTTATCCTCACTCAAACAGAAGCTCCCACCAAAACCAGGAGCTCCATAAGCTGGGCTCTTCGGTGCCACTGTCACCACCGCATCCCCTGAGCCTGCAGTGGTTCTTGGCACGAGTAGGTGGTCAATGAACAGTTCTTGAATGAATGATTGGATCTCCTATGAATTTGGTATTTGAAAAACTAAAGAACTGGCCCAAGAAGAGACATAGTAGCATTGTCTTCTGTTGGCCCAGAGAAGTGGGTAGCCAGAAGCTTTTAGAAGGAATGTGAATTTGCCTTTCCTACCCCTCACTCACCTTTTTGTCCCAAAGGTGTCGGAAAACCTTGTGCAGCGAGATGGCGACTTCCTAGTTCGTGACTCTCTGTCCAGCCCTGGGAACTTTGTCCTGACCTGTCAGTGGAAGAACCTCGCTCAGCACTTCAAAATCAACCGGACGGTTCTGCGGCTCAGCGAGGCCTACAGCCGCGTGCAGTACCAGTTCGAGATGGAGAGCTTCGACTCCATCCCTGGCCTGGTGCGCTGCTACGTGGGCAACCGCCGGCCCATCTCCCAGCAGAGTGGCGCCATCATCTTCCAGCCCATCAACAGGACGGTGCCCCTGCGGTGCCTGGAGGAGCGTTATGGCACCTCCCCAGGCCAGGCCCGGGAGGGCAGCCTCACCGAGGGAAGGCCAGACGTGACCAAGAGGCTGAGCCTCACCATGGGTGGCGTCCAGGCCCGAGAGCAGAATTTGCCCAGGGGAAACCTCCTCAGGTAGGTCAGGGCCTCCTCCTCAGGACTGTGAGGGGCGCCGGGGGTGCCCAAGGTTAGTTAGGCAGATGAAGAATTCATCATGGAACAGAGAAATAAAAGATGTTAATAGGAATGCTGACTGTTCGCAGAATAGCAGTCATGAGGCAGTGCACGATCAGCTCCTAGCCGAGCAGGGCCAGCAATGAATGGTACAGGAGCTGAGGAAGGATTGTGGGGGCACTTACAGGGGAGACCTTGTGAAGGGGGTAGGCTTAGGCTGGTCTGATGGCTGGGGGAAATTTGGATAGATGCTGCAAAAGGCAGGGGGTGTTCCAGGTGGGAGGCACAGCATGGGCATAAGTGTGGGGACAGAAAATGCCATGAAGAGCTTGGAGTGAGTGTGCTGATGGGGCTGGAACAAAGAGTCTGTGCAAGGGACCCATAGCAGTCGGCTTAGGGAGGTAGCCCCAGCCAAATCATGGGGGCCTTAATGCCAGGTGCAGGGCTTTGAGGGAGCTGCACAGATTCAGCATAGTGAACACGGTGTCCTAAGAATAGAAATGGACAGCGATGTACTGGGGGCGAGGAGTGAGACAGGAACAGGAAACCCAGTTACTGAGTCATGGAGGGCCCTGGCTGCAGGAGTGGAGTGAAGGGAGAGTTGAGAGATGCAGGAGCCTGGCCTCCCAGGACTCTTCTGCACGTGGTAGAGTCAGAGGAGGGCACATTGGAGACCACAGGAGTGACCAGGAGGAAGGGCACTGTGGAGGATAAAACACACTTTTTCTTTTTTTTTTTTTTTTTTTTTTGAGATGGAGTCTCGCTCTGTCACCCAGGCTGGAGTGCAGTGGCCGGATCTCAGCTCACTGCAAGCTCCGCCTCCTGGGTTTACGCCATTCTCCCGCCTCAGCCTCCGGAGTAGCTGGGACTACAGGCGCCCGCCACCACACCCGGCTAATTTTTTGTATTTTTAGTAGAGACGGGGTTTCACCGTGTTAGCCCAGATGGTCTCGATCTGACCTCGTGATCCGCCCGTCTCGGCCTCCCAAAGTGCTGGGATTACAGGCTTGAGCCACCGCACCCGGCCAAAACACACTTTTTCATCTGAGCTGGAAGACTGTGGTTTTGTTGAGTGCCAGAGTCCAGCAGCAGTTTTGGGGTCCAGGCGATGAGTTAGGGCTGAAAACTTAAATTAGGGCTTGGTCCACATGGAAAGGGTGGTTCACTTGATGAGAACAGATGAGATGTCTAAGACAGGAGATGCAGAGAGCATGGGGGCTGTATTCTGAATCGCAGGGAATGGGGGAAGAGAAGGATTCAGGGCACTTGATGGAAAATCAGGGCTTCAAAACCTCCCTGATCCTAGGCACGCAGCTGTCAAATGTCAGTGATGGTGGGCTGCATTTGTATAGGGCCGATCTTTCATGGAGCTCAGAGTCTTTGTGCATATTATCTAAAAGCACTGGGAAAGGAAACGAGAGAAAAGGCAGGCATAAGAACACAGATCCAGTCCAGCCCCTCAGTCACACAGCAGCCTGACCCATCTCCCAGCTTCTAATGTTATGCACATAAACCAACATATTTTATTCTACTCACTGGTTTTCTTTTTGGTCCATGAGGAAATGCCACAAACTGTCATTTCTATACTGCAAAACTTCGGGAGGAAAATACAGGACTCTATGTGGAATGCAGATGACAGCTGTGTGCTGCCTGGAGGCTCTGGTACATGCTAGTCAGCATCTGGCTGGGGACCCAGTAGCCAGGCACAAATGCTGGTTCCACACTGGGTAACTATTCAACCATGGGCAAGCGACTTGACCTTCCTGGGCCTCACCTTCTTTATCTGGAAAGATGGAGCTTGTGAGGTGTACATGATTTAATATATGCAAAGTGCTCCGAACAGTGCAGGCACATAGGAGGTGCTAGGGAAATGCTCGTGATAATTATTATCTGGAGGGGAGCAGAATGTCAGACTCAGACCCAGCACAGTGGCTCACAACTGTAATCCCACCACTTTGGGAGGCTAAGGTGGGCAGATTGCCTGAGCTCGGGGGGTTTGAGACCAGCTTGGGCCACATGGCATAACCCCGTCTCTACAAAAAATATGAAAATTAATATAAGGAGCTCAAACAACTCTATAGGAAAAAATCTAATAATCTGATTTTAAAAATGGGCAAAAGATTTGCTCTTTTGAGAAATGGGTATTTCTCAAAAGAAGACATGCAAATGGGCTGGGCACGGTGGCTCACGCCTGTAATCCCAGCACTTTGGGAGGCTGAGGCAGTTGGATTACCTGAGGTCAGGAGTTCAAGACCAACCTGGCCAACATGGAGAAACTCCATCTCTACTAAAAATGCAAAAATTAGCCAGGTGTGGTGGTGCACGCCTGTAGTCCCAGCTATTAGGGAGGAGAATTGCTTGAACCCAGGAGGCAGTGAGCCGAGATCATGCCGCTGCAGTGGCAAACAGGCATACGAAAAGGTGCTCAACATGATTGGTCATCAGAGAAATGTAAATCAAAACTATAACGGATATCACCTTACCCCAGTTAAAAAGGCCTTAATCCAAAAGACGGATAATAACAAATGCTGGTGAGGATTGTGGAGAAAAGGGAACCGTCTTACACTGTTGATGGGAATGTAAATTAGTACAGCCACCATGGAGAACAGTTTGGAGGTTCCTCAGAAAACTAAAAATTGAGCTACTATATGATCCAGCAATCCCACTGCTGGGTATATACCCAGAAGAGTGGAAATCAAAGAGATATATCAAAGAGATAACCTGCACTATGTTTGTTGCAGCACTGTTTACAATAGCTCAGATTTGGAAGCAGCCTAAGTGTCCATCAAAAGCTGAACAGATAAAGGAAATGTGCGTATACACAGTGGAGTACTATTCAGCCATAAAAAAATGAGATCCTGTCATTTGCAACCACATGGATGGAATTGGAGATCATTATGTTAAGTGAAATAAGCCAGGCACAGAAAGACAAACATCACATGTTCTCTCTTATCTGTGGGATCAAAAAGTCAAAACAATTGAATTCTTGGACACAGAGAGTAGAAGTATGGTGGGCCGGATGCGGTGGCTCACACCTGTAATCCCAGCACTTTGGGAGGCTGAGGCAGGTGGATCATGAGGTCAGGAGTTCGAGACCAGCCTGGCCAACATGGTAAAACCCCGTCTGTACTAAAAATACAAAAATTAGCTGGGCATGGTGGCACGTGCCTGTAATCCCAGCTACTCAGGAGGCTGAGGCAGGAGAACTGCTTGAACCAGAACCTGGGAGGCAGAGGTTGCGGTGAGCCAAGATCACGCCATTGCACTCCAGCCTGGGCAACAAGAGTGAAACTCTGTCTCAAAAAAAAAAAAAAAAAAAAAAGGATGGTTAGCAGAGCCTGGGAAGGGTAGTAGTGGGTAGGGAGTCAGGGGTGGGAGGGAGGTGGGGATGGTTAATGGGTACAAAAAAAATTTGGAAAGAATCAGACCTATTTGATAACACAATAGGGTGACTATAGTCAAAACAACTTAATTATATATTTTAAAATAAAGAGTGTAATTGGATTGTTTGTAACTCAAAGGATAAATGCTTGAGGGCGTGGATACCCCATTCGCCATGATGTGCTTATTTCACATTGAATGCCTGTATCAAAAGATCTCATGTACTCCAGAAATATATACACCTATGTATCCACAAAATTTTTTTAAATATAAAAATTAGATGGGCGTGGTGGTACGTGCCTGTGGTCCCAGCTATTCGAGAGGCTGAGGTGGGAGGATTGCTTGAGCCTGGGAGGTTGAAGCTGCAGTGAGCCATGACCATGCCACTACACTGCAGCCTGGGCAACAGAGCGAGACCCTGTCTCAAAACAAACAAACAAAAAAATCAGGGCAATTGCAAGGAGGGAGGCAAGATCTGATATTTAGAAATCCTCCTTTTCATAGTAATAGGATTGGACTTGAGATCCCCTACAGTGTTACAAGGGGTACGTTTTCTTCTGTTTCCTTTGGGAGGGATTGGCTGCTGAATGGTTGAAACAGGGAATTAATGTCATGCACAGAGTGGGAGTGTATTCGGCAAGATAACAGAACCACTGCTGTGGGGAAGGCCTTCTAGTTGGCCCTGAATGAGCCTAGTTTAAAAACTTTCTAAGATAAGAAATGAAAAAAAGACTAAGAAAGTCTCTAAGTCAACAAGTCAGGCCTAATAGAGCCACTTTTCTGTTTGCCCTTTGGAATGCAGATCCTCCTAGAACTTGTCACCACTTTGTACAGGCAGCACGCCCAGAAATGTTTAAGTGGGAGGAGGGGAAAAGATGGCCTATGGCCTGCTGCCCTGCCCCAAGGTCCTTCAGTGGCTGGCTCCCTTATGCAGCTCTGGCCAGGTGCCACCTGCCCTGACGTGGGTCCTGCTAGTTGGCTGGCTGGTGGCCTGCCCTGGGCAAAGGTGTGTGTTCACAGGCAGGTTGCATTCCAAGCCCTGCCGTTCTGGCCCCTGGAGTCCAGTCGCAGTGGTCACTGCTTCAATATCACTTCTCAGGAGTCATTTCCTTTTGTAATCTGCCCTCGGTCTTGCCTTATCTTCGAAAGGTTGCTGGAATTTCTCTGTTGCTCGGAGTTTGGGGGTGTTTTGATTTGTTTTTTCTCTGGTGCTTGTAAAGGTAGGAAAGAACTTCATGATTTCTGTAACATAAGAATGTTTTGTGCTTATGGGAAGGCCAATTAGAGTTCATGACAACTTGGCTGGTGCAGTGCCTCCGTCTCTAGCTAGGGAGATTCTGGTGCTTGGTGCTGGAGAAATTCCCAATTTGAGCTGGAAAGGGACAGAAGGAATAACAGCGAGTGTGTTGAAAGTTACCTTCCACCTTTTCCTTGTGTGGTTACGCAGCGTGCCTCCCAACTGCTGCTTGGTGACCATGCCGGTGCCTTTCCCAGCTCAGCAGGAGGAGGCTGTGTGGGGGGTCCCCCCAGAGCAGCCAGGAGGTTGGGAATGGCAGCCTCCCCAGGCAGTCCTGCAGGTTATTTGGGGGATGCTGAGATTTGCACCAAAATGGAAGTTTCCCCACAGCTTCCTTCCTAACTGTAACACTGTGGAGCATGTGGAAAATGCATGTTAGTTAGGCAAGCCATTCCCTCCGGGCCTGTAAGTAATTTTGGGCTCTGTTAAAAGTCCACATTCCAGTTCATCAGATTTTCCCGGGGAGTATCGTAAAACTTTTACCCTACCCTGTTCAACAGGATGGAACGGCCCAGGGGAGGCATCCTAGGACTTAGCTGCATTGGTCATGGGGACAGGGGGATGGAGCACACACAGTCATATATTAATCACCCCATCAGTAATTTGTTTCCCCAGCAGACATTCCTATACTTTTAGGGTATGCTGTAGCACTCTCGTTCCGAGCAGTTTTCTGGGTTTTTTTTGTTTAAGTTCCCATGGCATTGCCTAAAGGTTTTAGTTTACGCTTTAATACATGTTTCCGTCCTATTTGTCTTTTGCTTCAGAAACAAAGAAAAGAGTGGTAGCCAGCCAGCCTGCCTGGATCACATGCAGGACAGAAGAGCCTTGTCCCTCAAAGCCCACCAGTCAGAGAGCTACCTGCCGATTGGTATGTTTCGGGGAATTTTCAGGGAGAACGTCAGTGTGACCCTGGTTTCCTTCAAGCTGTTACCCTGCCCCATCTAGTCATCTCATTTGAAACCGACACTTGCCTCAGCTTGCAGCCTGAAGGGGAATGGGTTTGCAGAATTATATCCAGCTGGGAAGCGCTGAGCTAGACACTGTATGCCAGCTTTTAGGCCTAGTAGCAAGCCTTCAGAGTAGGCATGATTATTGCCATTTGACAGCTGAGGAAACTGAGGCACAGACAGGTTAAGTAACTTGTCCAGAATCACCCAGCATTTGAACCCAGGTTTTCTGATTCAAGCCCATTTGAAAACTGGTAGACTTCATGACAAATGAGCCTACTCCCTTTTCCCGGGTGGGTGGGTGGATCCTGGGGCTTTTGGCAGAACAGCTGTCCAGGCCAACTCCCCTTCCTCTCCATTCTGCTTTCAAGGCCGGAAGAGTAATAAGGTATGGGGTGTGGGGAGACCTACCAAGCAGTTACATTTGTAGGACGGGGGGTTCTTTTTCATCATTTTCATAACTGACTTTCCCTGGGACCACAAAGGGATTTTCCCAATACCCCTGCATAAACTACTTCCGTGTGGGTTACCCCAATGTCTTTTCTCCCTTCCCTGTCTCCAGCTCTCCCTTGGAAGCTGGCTGGGATCCATCCTTTGACAGTGGCGTTTTAGGTGGCTAACGACTTCTGTTTCTTAGGGCAAGATTACATTATTCGTGCCCTCCTCACTCATATATTTTATCATTCTGACTGTCCAAGCCTTCTATGACCATACAGCAACGTTTGTAGCCCAGGTGTCAGCAGTCCCTGGGATTTCGAATTGTACCCAGGAGTGTGGGATGGGGCAAGCCCAGCCCAGCCCTCACAACGCTGTAGACTCCGTGAGATTGGGCGTGGGACAGTCACACTGACTTTTCTTTTGGAAATGAAAATGAAAATTGAAACCCACGGGCATGAACGGAGGGCCAGGCAGCCGCCGCTCTGGTTCTGTTTGTTTTATATTCTCCACACAGATGAGCTTTCTCTGACCTTTTCTTATCCCCCACAGGCTGCAAGCTGCCACCTCAGTCCTCAGGTGTGGACACAAGCCCCTGCCCAAACTCACCCGTGTTCAGGACGGGAAGCGAGCCCGCCCTGAGCCCAGCAGTTGTTCGGAGGGTCTCCTCAGACGCCAGGGCTGGGGAGGCGCTGAGGGGATCAGACAGTCAACTGTGCCCTAAGCCGCCTCCTAAGCCCTGCAAGGTGCCGTTCCTCAAGGCTCCCTCGTCTCCCTCTGCCTGGCTCAACTCAGAGGCCAACTACTGTGAACTGAACCCAGCGTTTGCCACAGGCTGCGGCAGGGGAGCAAAGCTACCTTTATGTGCCCAGGGAAGCCCCACAGAACTGCTCACAGCCAAGCAGAATGGGGCACTAGGTCCCCGGAACTCTGGCATCAACTACTTGATCCTTGATGATGATGACAGGGAAAGACCTTGGGAACCTGCGGCAGCTCAGACGGAGAAGGGGCAGTGGGACAAGGGCGAGTTTGTGGCGCCCCTCCTGGAGACTGTCTCCTCCTTCAGGCCCAATGACTTTGAGTCAAAGTTCCTTCCCCCTGAGAATAAGCCCCTGGAAACAGCAATGGTGAAACGTGCAAAAGAACTGTTCACCAACAACGACCCCAAGGTCATCGCTCAGCACATACTGAGCATGGACTGCAGGGTAAGAGCTGGGGGTCCTGGCGCTGTTCTGGCTTTTCAAGGTTTGGTAAGAGCTGGTAGTCCTGGTGCTCCTCTGGCTTTTGTAGGTTTGGAAGGAGAGTATCCGTCTGGCCTCACTCTGCCTCACCCATTAAATGCTTTGCCCATAGGAAAGTCCGAAGATAACACCAGCATGGGAATTTATTTAAGGGGTGGGAACCACAAGCTGGGACAACCTTTGCCCAAGCAGGAAGCTTACAAAATTCATCTCGGACAGAGGGATGGCAGGCTGCTGCCGTGGGTGGGGGCCGCCCTCTTCTCCCACCCATCCCTGCTGGCGTCAGCAGCTGCAACAGAATTCTTCTCACACCTGGTGCTTATTTAAAAACTACCCCCTTGCCGGGTGCGGTGGCTCACGCCTGTAATCCCAGCACTTTGGGAGGCCGAGGCGGGAGGATCACGAGGTCAGGAGATCGGGACCATCCTGGCTAACACGGTGAAACCTCGTCTCTACTAAAAATACAAAAAATTAGCCGGGCAAGGTGGCGGGTGCCTGTAGTCCCAGCTACTTGGAGGCTGAGGCAGGAGAATGGCAGGAACCCGGGAGGCGGAGCTTGCAGTGAGCCGAGATGGTTTCACTGCACTCCAGCCTGGGCGAGAAAGCGAGACTCCGTCTCAAAAAAAAAACTACCCCCTTGCCTCAGCTCCATCAGAACTGGTAAAGCCAAAGCTATAGGAGAGTAGACTGTAGATGAAAATGTAGTTTCTGGAGTAGCAGACCTTGGTTATTTTTATTACATTATACTTATGCATTACATAATTATTACTAAAATGATCTTTAGTATAAACATCTTTAAAGCTACGTTTTAAAAATAATCCTTCCTCAATTTAGAAAAATTCTAAAATGGCTGGGCATGGGGGCTGATGCCTGTAATCCCAGCACTTGGGGAGGCCAAGGTGGTGGATCACCTGAGGTCAGGAGTTCAAGACCAGCTTGACCAACATGGAGAAACCCCGTCTCTACTAAAAATACAAAATTAGCTGGGCGTGGTGGTGCATGCCTGTAATCCCAGTAACTCTGAAGCTGAGGCAGGAGAATTGCTTGAACCTGGGAGACAGAGGTTGTGGTGAGCCGAGGTCGCACTATTGCACTCCAGCCTGGGCAACAAGAGCAAAACCCTGTCTCAAAAAGAAAAGAATTCTAAAATACAGATTAAAAGATAAAATTAAAATCACACCAAATCCAGTTTCCTGGAGATCATCATTGTCAGCATTTGGTTTATGCAAAAACATTATTTTTTTCTCTGTAAATGTATAGGTGTAAATAATTGCATGCATAATATCTATTTGCTGCAGAAATGGCACAGGTCTCTACACACTATTCCAAACCCTGAACCTTTCATTGACCAAGGTGACTGTCTTTCCACGTGATTAAATATTTACACCGTCACCTTTTTTTTTTTTGAGACAGAGTCTTGCTCTGTCGCCCAGGCTGCGGTGCAGTGGCCGGATCTCAGCTCACTGCAAGCTCCGCCTCCTGGGTTTAGGCCATTCTCCTGCCTCAGCCTCCCAAGTAGCTGGGACTACAGGCACCCGCCACCTCACCCGGCTAGTTTTTTGTATTTTTTAGTAGAGACGGGGTTTCACCGTGTTAGCCAGGGTGGTCTCCATCTCCTGACCTTGTGATCCGCCTGTCTCAGCCTCCCAAAGTGCTGGGATTACAGGCTTGAGCCACCGCGCCCGGCCTTTTTTTTTTTTTTTTTTTTGAGACAGGGTCTCACTCTGTCACCCAGGCTGGAATGCAGAGGTGCGTTCGCAGCTCATGGCAGCCTTTGCTTCCCGGGCTCAAGTGATCCTCCTGAGTAGCCGGGACCACAGGTGCATGCCACCACACCTGGTTAACTCTTTGTATTTTTTGTAGAGATAGGGTTTTGCTATGTTGCTCAGGCTGGTCTTGAACTCCTGAGCTCAAGTGATCTGCCTGCCTCGGCCTCTCAAAGTGCTGGGATTACAGATGTGAGCCACCGCGCCCAGCCCATCACCATTTTTTTGCAGGAAACATTTATTTTACATGTGAGTGACTTTTGTCCATAGGTGGTCCCAAAGCAACCACATCCTGAAGAGAGATTAAGTCACTTTTTTGGATCTGTGGGGATTCGTTTTAGGCCCTTCAGTGGCTAGCAAAATCCACAGAAGCTTGCATTCCTTATATAAAATGGAATAGTATTTGCATATAACCTATGCAATCCTCCTGTATACTTTAAACCATCTCTAGATTACTTATAACACCTAATACAATATACATGCTTTGTAAATAGCCATTATACTGCGTTGTTTAGCAAATAATGACAAGGAAAAAAGTCTACATGTTTCAAACCAATGCAGCTTTTTTTTTTTTTTTTCTGAATATTTTTGATCCTCCTTTGGTTGAATCTACTGTTGCAGAAGCCACGTATAAGGAGGGCTGACTGTATTCTAGACACCAGGTGCTGTTTCAGGCGACGGTGGGCTCGGTCCACCTTTTCATATAAAGAGGCTGGTTCCTGGGCATTTGAAGCCCTTTTTTATTTGTAGCTCAGTGAAGTCAATTAGCCTCAGATGTCAGGGCTTATTTAGGAACGGGGTTTTCCTTCCCATGTGTTGAATCATGGCAAGAAGTCCAGTCTCAGCGCACTCCTGCAGGAGTGCCAAAGTTGATGGAGGGCTCCCCCAAACAGGCTTGAGGAACTTTAGGCAGCTGCTGGCCATCCTGGAGTAAACAAGGCCCTTGCTGACAACAGAACTTGAGGGATGACTCAGAAACCAGAGTAACTCATTGCCCAGGCCTGGGAGGTGGGGCTGAGGGTGCACTTCTGCTGGGCAGGCCCTGAGAAGAGAGCCAGGGCTGCACTGGAAGAACAAGGGCCTGCTGCACTTTTGGCCGGATGACCTCGGGCAGTGCTCCCAGGTAGTCACGCAATTTGCGGAGTTAGCAGAGTTATCTAGACCTCACTTCAAAGCGAGCTTAACCTGTTTGGGAGGTAAGAGTAGTGAGGATTTCTGTTCTTGTCAGGCACACTGGGCCCTGGATCTGAGAACAGAACCATGTCAGCGGGCCAGGAGGGAGACTGGCCTGGTATGAACCTGCGTGGGTTCTCCATGGAGGAAGCTCCTTGTAGAAACGCCTGGGTTTACAGAACAGCCCAATTCCCAGGGGAATGAATGCTTCCTGTGACTGGGCAGGGCTTAATGATCCTCTAGGTGGAGGAGAGATGCCTGCCTGCCTGCCCGCCTGCCCTTGGCAGGAGGTCTGGGACCTGCCCACTACCTTTGGTAGCCATGAAACTAGACCCCGAGGATGGTCTCAACTGAAGAATGCAGTCTCCCTGGCTTGCTGTGGCACGTTTTGTCCTCCTAGTGGGGCCTCACTCCCATGTCTGCCTGCAGGCACCCCTGGACAAGGGGGCTGGATGGGCTCCCCAGGCAGCGAGCAGGAGCCAGCCTGGATTCTGTCCAACCAGCCCCAGGGCAGGGCCATGTTGAAACTTCCTTCTTCCCTGTCTCTCAAGAGCAGACCACGATTTCCATATTATCTTCTGGAACCACTGACTTCCAAGCAGGCACAATCAGCATCTCTAAGAGGGAAATACACAATCTGTTGTTTCCCACCCCAGATGCAGTGGCAGCCCAGACGGGGCCACCCGGAAGCTGAGAGCAGGCTCTGGCTAGCATCTGGGTCCTGCGTGCTGGTTCCCAGCCATGAGGGCAGATGCCCAGATAGGCCATCAGGACAGTGGGTGGTCCTAAGAGCCCTCCAGGCTCCCTGCCCTGCTGTGTCCATGCCCCCACCCCCCAAGGGCCTGGTTAGGAGCCACTGAGCCTCTCCCACCATGCACAAGGTCTTTGCCTGTAGCTAGAAGTGAGGTTCAGTAGTGAAGTGCTTGGCCCAACTGAGCCTGAATCCTGCCTCTGCCACATCAGCTGAACAGCCTCCCCTTCTCTGCCTGTCTGTAAGGAATACAGCTACCCAGGTGGTTGGCAAGGACTAAATGAGATACTAATATAGTAAAAGCCCTGGGCACCTTGCCTAGCCCACAGTGAGCACGATGTGTTTATCCGGGTTATATATTCAGCCTTGGCTGAGCGCCTCCTGTGTGCCAGGGCAGCTTGTGGTCTCTGTTCTTGGAGCACCTGCTATTTGGTGGGGGTGGGCTGGGGAGGGACAGTGATGCAGGACCTTGAACCATGACCCAGGTGGGAAACGCCCTGCTGGGGAAGGCACAGGAGCTGTGGGGCCTCTGGGCAGGGCCTTGAACGGGGAGTGGGGTGTGGAGATGGGGCGGAGATGTCCAAGATGAGTTTGGAAGGCTGTGTCATTGGCCAGATGAACACCAAAAGCATCTTGCAGATGGCAGGCAACGCACATGCGCAGAGACTCAGTTGTCAAAAGCCATGGAGAGCGGGGTAGGTTTGCAGCAGATTTGTTCTGTGTGGGTAGAAGATGGAGTTGGGGTGGGTTGTGGGAGGGCTTCACAGGTCTTTCCTTCAATGTTTCTAAGTCTCTGCTTCTGCTTCCTGCCTTCAAGGCACTTTACAGTTGATTTGGGTGCAGATCTGATCCTCTATGCCCAGGGCAACAGAACCAGCAAGTGGAGCCAGGCAATCTCATGGCGTTTTAGAAAGGCCCTTGCGGCTGGGAGGAGGGCTGGGCCGGGCCCCCATCGGGGTCTCCTGGGTCCGTGCAGCAGCCTCCAAGGCAGTGGAAGAAGTAGCAATGGGTGGAGTCCAGAGGTGGAGCAGAGTAGACCAGCTAAGATTTGGAGGGCAGAGGGAGGCCTCGTCGGGGGTGCTTCTGCTACCCTGCCCTGTGGAGTTGGCTCACAGTAAATGCTCTAGATGTGGTTTTCCTTCCTTTGTGTCTGTGAGCTGCACAACCTTGGGCATTTGTCAGGGAACATAATCCAGGCCCTGCGGTATGAGCTTGGGATCCCCTCGGCCCTCAGGCAAGCAGGTGTGGCTACAGGGAAGTGACCCAGGCACGGCATATATATGCTGAAGAAACGCAGGCTGGAGAGCAGGGGCCGCCGCCTGTCTGCCAGGTTTTCTAGAGCAAAACTGAATCAATCACAGGCCTTTCAATCTCGCCACCCAGAGTGTGGAAGACACCCCTCAGAAGTACAGCGTTTGGGACGTCTAACAGAGGGCAGCTGTCTAAATAAGCGAGGAAGTGCGCATGGCATGCGTCTGGGCTGCCTTGCCAAGGTCAAGGTGTAAATCGGTTTCCCAAGATCTGGCCAGAATTCTTCCCCTTTCCACATGGCTGATGATTCACAACTTGTATTTTCAGGTAGCTTTTGGGAGTTCTAAAGTTATCTGAATCCTTTGCAGAGTCCTTGAGAAAGGTGAACTTAGCAGTTATGTTAGAAAAGGGGAAACTGAGGCCCAGAGAGCACAGGTAGGAGCACAGTAGGAATTCCGCATCCTGTCCTGGTGTCTACCACTGGAGAGCTCATCCACAGGGTCATCCCCTCAGGGTTGACAGTAGTTCAGCCACAGAAGTTATAGGGCAGGGTTAGTAATACCACCTAAACGTCCAGATGTGTTTCGATAGCCTGGGGTAATTAAGGTTGAGGACAGGTGTACCAGATCAAGGAGAGGAGCCGTCCTATGCCTGCCGTGTGTTCAGGTGGCTAGACTTGTTGTTGCAGCTGTTAGTTCCACTCTTAGTACATCCTTATGCTGTGAGGTATCATTAGCCGCCATTTAATTTTTCTTTTGTTTTTAGACAGTGTCTTGCTCTGTCACCCAGGCTGAAGTGCAGTGGCATGATCATAGTTCACTGTAACCTCAAACTCCTGTGCTAAGTGATCCTCCTGTCTTAGTGTCCCAAGTAGCTAGGACTGCAGGCGCACACCACCATGCCTGGCTAATTCTTAATTTTTTGTAAAGATGGGGTCTCGCTATGTTGCTCAGCTGGTCTCAAACTCCTGTCCTCAAGCAATCCCCCCACCTCGGCCTCCCGAAGCACTGGGATTACAGGCATAAGCCACCGTGCCTGGCCTGTTGGCCCCATTTTAGAGACACACTGGCTCAGTTGTAACTCTTCTTCGTGACATTGTAATAACTAATACCTGATTCTAATAAACTGAGATTACATACTAGAATGGCGATGGGTTGAGAGCTGTCTGGGACAAAGATTTTAAGAAAAGCCTCTCAGGAGAAAGAAGTGTGTTTGGGATCTCAGGTTTCCAATCACGGTACACATTTTTAATAGTTTCCAGACGTATAGAGCATTTACTGAGCCCAGGAGAAGTGTAATTAAGGGTAATAGCAGCCAGCTGTGGCTGTTAAGTGAGAACATGAATGGCAAAGCCCACAGCAGAGAGGCTCTTGGATGAGATTCCGCTTTTCCACTGCAGGGGATCGGTCGGCTCCGAACACATGCAGCCCTGCTGTTGGCAGCAAAACGTCACAGCAGGATCCGGCCTGTGTCAGACAAAAGCTTAGAGAACTAAACTGTTCTCTGGCTGGGCAGAAACACTTAACAAATCTGTGGATCTGCAGAGTGGTGTCGGCATCTCCCACCAGTCTTTCTTTTCCCCCTAAGTTTTATACTCTACTATGTGTATTAAAACACCCTAAACATCATATAAGAACAGCAGTCTCAGTGGTTGCTTATAAAGAAATGCAACACATAAAGTGTGTCCACGCCATCCTAGTACAGTGTGTTTCCTCTCATATGCGGAATTCGTGATCAGGCAAGCCCACTTCCTGATCCAGTGTATTTCCCCTTTGGCTCTTGACAGGTTGCTAGGATACTTGAAGTCTCTGAAGAGATGAGGAGGAACATGGGGGTGAGCTCAGGCCTGGAACTCATTACCTTGCCTCACGGACACCAGCTGCGCCTGGACATAATTGAAAGGTGAGCAGTGCTGTCCTCTGCACTTCCGACCCTCCCAGCTCCTTGCAGGCATCAGAGCAGCAGGTTTTAGAACAGGGACAGGCTCAGCACCAGCCTAGCCCTGGGGTAACAGCGCTTCAGGGCGCATGGCCTACAGCGACTCTTCCCAGAGCCTGAGCCTGAGAATCCTGGGGTTGCACACAGAGACAGCACAACTCAGGAACAAAGAATGTGTTCCTGTCCCTGCTCCTAGAGGCGTGGATGGAGAGAACAGATGGCCTGAAGCCAGTGACTCAATTGGCCTGTGTGAGCAGGAGTCACAGATCCTGCAGCCTGGGGCAGAGCTGGGGCCCCAGCACGGTGGAGTCTCCTGCCCAGCAAGCTGCGCCTTTGTGTCTTTGGGAGTTAAGATTGCTTGAGGAATTAGGAGGAGTTTGTGGGAAAGGCTGGGAAGAGCAGAGTCTAGACAGTGTTTTCTTTGAGGGGTGGACAAATAGGGTCAGAGGTCGGGGATGACGGCACTGGCCCGGGGCCTCTGAGGCATCCCTCCCCTCTTCTCATGAAAAGCCAGGGCCCTGGGTGTCCATTGAAATGGAGTGTTTAGGAATTAGAAAGACACCAACAATGAGGTATGTTTTTAAGAAAAGCACTAGACTAGATATCTGTATTACCACAAAAGCTGGCCTTTTTGACACATTTTTTTAAAGTTGATTTGGGCAGGACTGTCTTGTTAAGTTTTCTGTCTGTCCAGCCCATGTCCTAGTTGCCATGACTGACTGCCCATGGCTTTCCATGAAGTTCCAGATCACAGTGCTGTCCAGACAGCTTTCTGTGGTAACAGACACGTCCTGCACTGACCATTACAGTAGCCACCAGCCACACGTCACTCTCGGGCACCTGCAATGTGACTGATGATTGAAGGATGACTTTTTTAGTTAGAATTTACTGTTCTCAGGGTAAAGAGCCACCTCTGGGGGGGTGGATGTCACTGCGTTGGAGTTTCCTCGGCCGTACAGCAGATAAGATGACTCCCATGCTGCTGCTGTTTTGGTCTCGCAGCCGTGGTACATCCCATAGAAACTACCGAGAACGCTGAATTGCAGCCGTGTGGGAGGACGGAGGTGAAGAAGTGGGGCCGTGCGGACTTTGTTCGGGAATGCCCATTGCTTAGGCCTTTGGGGAATTCTAGATCCCACTTCTGAATTTCCCTGCTCTTCCTAATGAGACTTTTCTAGGTTCCAGCCTCTCTCCGGGTGTCCCCTTTTTCCCTCCGGCCCCAGGGGCCTGGCCTCCCAGCTCCGCTAGCTTCCGTTCTATCAGCAGAGGGGAGCTGTGCCACCACACTTTGCCGTTTCTTCCATGAGACATTTCAGCCTGAAACCCCCCAGCTTCCAGGCCTCATGAATCTGAGCCCTGTTTTCTTAGTGTCAGTCAGGGTGCTGGGACAGGCTGAGGGCGACAGGTTTGTTTGGGGCTTCTCTCTTGGCTGTTTTCTGACTTTCCACTGTATTTCTCTTTTCTCCTGACTGCCTCTTGCCTGGGGTCTTGCTTCTTAGTTTGTTTCTTGTGACCTGTGGGATCTTCTTTTAAGAGCCTGGGGAGTAGTTTTATTAATTACAATGTGTTTATTAAATAAAGGCCAAGGTTATAGAGGTCCTGATGTGTCACATGACATCACCTTCTTGCATTTGAGAATCAAATACTAAACCACCCTTTATTTTTAATTTACCACCTCACCCATTCCAGGCATACTGCTCTGGAAGTGTCCTTCATGTGACATCTGAATGCCTCCTCTTGCCAACCACAGGAGCTTTTGCTGCAGATTTGCCAGCCCGAGTTGTTTTTCCCACAGTCGGTGTATCCAGGAGGTGTCAGGCAAATGTTGGTTGAGTGAATGGATATAACCATTCAGTTAACCATTGACGTAACACTAGAGGGCCATTAAAACATAGGGGGAGAAAACACTGAATAAAGAATCAATGGAATGCAGCATGGGAAGTGAGTTTATAGTTAAAAGCAACATCTAAAATGTTCTGTCAATGTTAATATTTTGCAAATGGATAACAACACTCTTCCAAAAATGTATCAGATAACAGCTGGGCATGGTGACTCATGCCTATAATCCCAGCACTTTGGGAGGCCAACGGAGGTAGATCACTTGAGCCCAGGAATTCGAGACCAGCCAGGCAACATGGCAAAACCCTGTTTCTACAGAAAACACGAAAATTAGCTGGGCATGGTGGCATATGCCTGTGGTCCCAGCTACTTGAGAGGCTGAGGCAGGAGGATCCCTTGAGCTAGGGAGGTCAAGGCTGCAGTGAGCCGTGATCACACCACTGCACTCCAGCCTGGGCAACAGAGCAAAACCCCGTCTCGGAAAAAAACAAATAATAAAAATATATTTTAGGTCTATGTTTGGATCCATTAATTGAGAAAGACAAATCAGGAAAAGGAGATAAATGGAGAAAAGAGGAAAGAGATGGAGACAAAGAGGCAAAATGGACCAAGATACAGAGGGAGAGACATGCACAGAGACAGCGCTAGTAACAACTGCTATTTATTAGGCGCCTGCCAGTGCCAGGCACTTTAGTTATTATTCTTTTTGTTTCAAGATAGTCTCTCTAGTTTCCTAGGCGGGAGTGCCGTGGCCCGATCTCTGCTCACTACAACCTCCGCCTCCTGGGTTCAAGCCATTCTCATTCCTCAGCCACTCGAGTAGCTGCAACTACAGGCATGTGCCACCACGCCTGGCTAATTTTTGTATTTTTAGTAGAGATGGGGTTTCACCCATGTTGCCAAGGCTGGTCTCGGACTCCTGGGCTCAAGCATTCTGCCTGCCTCGGCCTCCCAAAGTGCTGGGATTACAGGCCTGAGACCTGGCTCACTTAAATTATTTTCACTCCCATACACAGTCTCTCTTTCTCACAACCCTTGCTCCCATTTTACAGATGAAGAACCTGAGGGGTGGAGCAGTTAGGTACCAGCCTAAGCTTACACTGCAAGTGAGCCCCATACATGCATATGTGTGCAAACACACTTGGAGGCAGAGCTCATTACCTATTCAACAAACATTAGAGAACTCAGTGATGCTAAGCACTCAGTGAATCCCTGCTGCCCTTTGCTCAAGGACAGCAAGAGACAAACCAACACACCTGGACACACAGAGAGCACAGCGTGGAGTAACATCCCAAGCTCTGAACGTTCAGGACAGAGTGGCCCTGCAGTTCAAATGCATGCGGTATTTTAGTAACTCTAGCTATACATTGGGGCTTTGCCTCCAGCACTTGTACCACAGCCTGGAAGAAACTGAGGCAATTCTGGTCTAAAGCAGTTAACTCCTGGGTCCTGATTTACAGTGGGAAGGAAAGGGGATCACAGTCTATGCTTTTGCAGCGGACTGACCCCATTCATATTAGTCCTGTTGTCATGCGGAGGAAAGATCACCCTGCTTCCTGTTTTGGGTCTCTGAGGTTGACCTGTGTAGTTTAGGATGAGAAAAGGGAGGATTGTTGGGGAAAATGAGATTTTGATTTTATTAGGGTCTGGCCTTACAGGCACATTCCAGCCCATCAATCTTTACCCTCCTCCCCGTTCACTTCCTGGCCTCTGGAGTGGGGCTGGATAACACCATTCTTACCTCCTCTTTCCTGCCTTTGTTCTGATAGCCATGTTATTATCCTGGATCAAGAATGTCCTCTCATTTTCCTGTCTCTTCCATCCCCAAGTCCAGGGGGCCCAGTGGAGGTGGCCCTGGGCTTCCCTGAGGAGAGATTCTCAGAGCGTGTTGGGGGACCTGCTGTCTCCACGGACCTCTCATGGTACAGGGTACTAGCAGCCACGTGCAACTTTTGAACAGCTTTGCCTCAGGAGCTCCCTCTTTGTGCCCCCAGGTCCAGGGTTGAACATGGCCCTGTCCGGGGACATCTTGCTTTCTGACTGAAAGTGTACCCTCTGTGGCCTACTTTGGCCCTCCACAGTCAGCCTGCTAGGGGGCGTTCTCTGTTGAGATTGGCCATCTAAACTGTGCTGCCAGCACATTTTAGAGCAATAGCAGCAAATGGCACAAAAACAGCCCTGCTCTTGGCTGATTTGGTTTGGTTTTCCTAGTCTCATTGGCCCTGAACCTGACCACTGATCTCCTCGCTTTCAGACACAGCACGATGGCCATCGGCATTGCAGTGTACATTCTGGGCTGCACGGGCACTTTGGAGGACCGAGCAGCCACTCTGAGTAAGATCATCCAGGTGGCAGTGGAACTGAAGGATTCCATGGGGGACCTCTATTCCTTCTCAGCTCTCATGAAAGCCCTGGAAATGCCACAGGTACATTTCCGATTACTTTATGTGTACTTAATGTTCTGTAAAGAGATCTGCATGCCATGTTTGGCAAATCAGACTATTTTAGTCAATCTCAAAAGTAAATTGAATCTTAGTGAAAGCTGCTTCATTTAGGGGACAGTGTCCTAAGTGTTTGGGGTCTTTTTTTTTTTTTCTTTTTTGAGACAGAATCTCACTCTGCCACCTAGGCTAGAGTGCAGTGGCTCTATCTCAGCTCACTGCAACCTCCGCCTCCCAGGCTTAAGTGATTCTTATGCCTCAGCCTCAAGTAGCTGGGACTATAGGTATGCACCACCACACCCAGCTAATTTTTGTATTTTTAGTAGAGACAGGGTTTCACCAAGTTGGCCTCGAACACCTGACTTCAAATGATCTGCCCGCCTCAGCCTCCCAAAGTGCTGGAATTACAGGCATGAGCCACTGTGCCTGGACTGGGGTCTATTTTTTTTTTTTTTTTTTGAAATGGAGTCTCACTCTATTGTCCAGGCTGCAGTGCAATGGTGTGATCTTGGCTCATTGCAACCTCTGTCTCCCAGGTTCAAGTGATTCTCCTGCCTCAGCCTCCTGAGTAGCTGGGAAAACAGGCATGGGCTACCATATGTCGCTAATTTTTGTATGTTTAGTAGAGAGAGGGTTTTGCTGTGTTGGCCAGGCTGGTCTCAAACTCCTGACCTCAGGTGATCCACCCACCTCAGCCTCCCAAAGTGCTGGGATTACAGGCGTGAGCCACCACACCCAGTCTCTGGGGTCTATTTTTAAAGTAGTAGATAATTGCTGACAGTCCATGCTTTCTCTTTGATGTACAGTGGCAAGTGTTATCCTCATGAACAGTAGTGATTCATGGAGAACCAATTAGGATGAGACATCTGGCTAAAGTGTGTCATATAAGAAAGAGACTGCCTCCATCTGGGTCGCCAGGTGTGTGGGCAGTTTAGTATAATCCTTGGGAAATGAGACACTGGCAGAGCTTCTATCAGAGAATCCTTAGAATAGTTTAGTTCAGGTCACCTAAAACAGACTGTCCTATTAAAAAGTTCAGATTCCTGGTCCATCTGCCATAGAACTCCCTAATTACCGTTTCTGAAATTGGGCATTTGAATTTATCTGCTGTGCCAGGGGTTTTTTAGGATGAGTGTCAAACATGAATATCGGTATCTGAAATCAAGCAGGCCTCATAGAGGAAAGTCATGCTGCCATCTTTATCGCTTAGGATCGGCACTCCCACTTCTGTTCTCCCAAGCCCTGGGCGCTTGGAGGACTTGAGTATGAGTTTACAATCCAGCCAGCAAAACCTTCTAGTAACACCAAAACCGCTGGTCACTCGGCTTGGCTGTTTCATAGCCACAGGCTATACCGAAATCCTGCCAGGTGCTCATTGAAATTCCATCATTGCCACTGGGAAACAGCCACAATCACATGTCCCGCAAGTCAGATCATGGCAGGAATAGAATTTACTTGCATTAAAGCAAGGTCACCTTAAAAATAAAAGGTTGAACAACTTAGTGCCTTCTTCGGGAATTTTTGGGGGGTCAATTCTAATTATATTTCAGAAGCTTTCAAAATTCTTCAGGTAGCCTGGAATTTTGTAGGATTGGTATTTGAAATAAGCAGTCCATAAGTTCTGCCAGATTTTCATGATATACCTATTTCTACTATAACAGGGGTTATCATTTTTTCATTCAGGTATTTTAATGTGCATTATGTTTATTTCCTGTCATCTAAAACTGCCTAGAATTTTGACAGCAGAGCCAACAGGCCAGGCTGTGGGTAAAGCCTTCCAGCCCAGAGCTTCCCCTGAGACTGGTAAAGGGGATGTTTTGTGGGATCACATGGTTGTCATCCATGACATCAAACTCAGCGGTTAGGGACTTGTCCCCAACCACATTACCATGCTTTGTAGGTGGCTCCCTGCCTTTTAACAGTGTCAGCCTTTCTCTTCTGGAGCACATCAGCAGTGACAGGACACAGTCCTCCGGAGCATTCAATGGCCTAGGAGGAAGTGGCATACCCAGGGAAAGCCCAAAAAAAGAGTCACAGTACTTTGCATGTTACCATCCAACCCAGCCCTTACACAATAGCCACATGTGCCACCTTCTCTTCTCAGCTTCTAGTGCCAAGAGAGTACGTCCAGGAGACGGGCCTAGCCCAGACCCAGAGGCTTCTTTCAGAAAGGCAATGCCTCAGGGAGTGGGTAGGGAGCAGGGGTCTACAGAAGGAAGGGCAGCATGGTGGGCAGCAGGAGGAAGGTCAGCCACAGCCTTTTCTTCACAGCACATCTGCTGGTGCTGAGCCTACTCGCCTTCCTTTTGGATACAGGAGCTCTTCAAGGCCAAGTAAATGAGTCTCAGCTCTACCATATACCGGCTGGGAAGCCTTGGGCAGTTACCTAATCGCTTCTGTTTTCTGATCTGTAAAACGAAGCCAAAATACCTGTCTTAAAGGGCATTGTGAAGATTAAATGAAATTCTTCAAATATTTGACACAAAGTTGGCTCTTATTCCCTAAATACTAATGCCCTGGCCTTGTTTCATGTAGAAAACTTAACACAGCCTTGCTGGTTTTAGGGTATGACTTGGGGACCATTTATCTCAGGACAGTCAGAGTCAGTGGTAATATGCTGCTGCTGACTAAATTGTTCCAGAGGAAAATTAGGCCCTGAGTTACCTGCAGAAGAAAAGAAATGAGTAGCAGGCGTGGTGTCTCATGCCTGTTGTCCCAGCTACTCAGGAGGCTGAGGTGGGAGGATCACTGGGCCTGGGAGGTTGAGGCTACAGTGAGCTGTGATCGCATCACTGCACCCCAGCCTGGGCAACAGAGTGAGACCCTGTCTCAAAGAAAAAAAAGTCATAAAACTCTTTAAGAGACTAGTTAAACTATAGCTATCCATACAGTGGACTATTATGCAGAAATTTAACAAAATAAGGCTGTTCTGTATGTACTTATACTGAATGCTTTTGAGGCAAGGAATAGGTATGGTTTATGTAGTATAATATGCATGTATTTCTTTTTAAAAGGGGTGTGCATATAGACAGGAATTTTGGGGAGGTCAATTCCAGTTTTATTTCAAGAGCTTTCAGAATTCTTCAGGTACAATGGAATTTTCTAGGATCCATATTTAAAATAAGCAACTTATCAATTCTGCCATATTTTCCTGATAATGCTGATTTCTATTATAGCAAGAGTTACAATTTTTCATTCAGGTGCTTTATTTTGCATCGTGTTTATTTCCTTTCATCCAATACTGCCTTGAATTTTGACAGTGGACTGGCCAGCAGGCCAGGTGTATGTGAAGCACACACGCACAGGCCGTTGGAGAGTTTTCATCTCTGGGATGGGCTAACAGCAATGCAGATGGGGAGGATGGGGGATTACTTTTCCTCTCTACCCTGCTTTCAGCCACTTTGACATTTTTACCATGTGTATCTTATCACCTGTTCCAAAATTTAAGCAAAAAGGTAATTTTATTTTATTTATTTTTTTGAGACGGGGTCTCACTCTGTCACCTAGGGTGGAGTGCAGTGGCACGATCTTGGCTCATTGCAACCTTCGCCTCCCGGGTTCAAGCGATTCTCCCGCCTCCACCTCCCGAGTAGCTGGGAATACAGGTACACGCCACCATGCCCAGCTAATTTTTGTGTTTTGAGTAGAGACAGGGTTTCACCATGTTGGCCAGACTGGTCTTGAACTCCTGACCTCAAGTGATCCACTCGCCTCAGCCTCCCAAAGTGCTGGGATTACAGGCATGAGCCACCATGCCCAGCCACAAAAAGGTAATTTTAAAAAGAACGTTTCCCAGAACACTACCTTTCTTCCAGATCACAAGGTTAGAAAAGATGTGGACTGCTCTGCGGCACCAGTACACCCAAACTGCCATTCTCTATGAGAAACAGCTGAAGCCCTTCAGCAAAATCCTGCATGAAGGCAGAGGTGAGCACGTGGGCAAAGCAAGCATGGGGCTACCCTGCTGGGGAGTGGAGTACAAGTACACAGGGCATGTTATGAGGCCCTGAGTTATCTGCAGCACTGTGGATGGCTCATCAGGGCTTTTATCAGATGACAGCATTGCTGGTAGAAGGCTGCAGTTGCTATAACAAGACAAGGGCTGAGTCACCTCATTCTGTGCTTAACTTTGGAAAACATCTGATATGGAAAACTCTACTCCTTATTCTTCAGAGTCCACATGTGTTCTCCCAAATAATGTATCAGTCCCACTGCTGATGCCCCTTGTGACCTTAATGGAGCGCCAGGCTGTCACTTTTGAAGGAACCGACATGTGGGAAAAAAATGACCAGAGCTGTGAAATCATGCTGAACCATTTGGCAACAGCACGATTGATGGCCGAGGCCACGGACAGCTACCGGATGAATGCTGAGAGGATCCTGGCAGGTGAGAGGTGGTTTTTGTAAGCTTTTCCCTAACACTGTATAGTAATTGAAATGAAGGAATGGAAGAGCATGGCTGACTTCACTTAGAAAAAGACTAAAGAGGAAGGATTAAAGAATGGACTTCCATTTCCTATATGGCTGGTTATTACTTCCTCTTAATTCCAGAATGACTCAAGTGCCCTTTTCTCCTTTCTTCTTGAAGTGTTCCTTTTGTTCAATGGTATAGAATAAACAGAGAGAAGGGGTCAAGAAAGAATTGGGGCCGGGCGCGGTGGTTCACGCCTGTAATCCCAGTACTCTGGGAGGCTGAGGCAGGTGGATCACTTGAAGTCAGGAGTTCACGACCAGCTTGGCCCAAATGATGAAACCCTGTCTCTACTAGAAATACAAAAATTAGCTGGGCGTGGTGGTGCATGCCTGTAATCCTAGCTACCCAGGAGGCTGAGGCAGGAGAATCACTTGAACCCAGGAGGTGGAGGTTGCAGTGAGCCGAGATTGCACCACCGCACTCCAGCCTGGGTGCTGGGCAACAGAGCAAGAATTGGCCAACTTGCCTACCACTTATTAATAGTACCTCTAATAGGTGAGATTAGAAAAGGTGATGTGCCAAGATGAGGAGGTGGAGTTTTATTCAGACCTCATTTATCTGCATTCCTGTGAAGTGAGCTCCCCTGCTCTTATCATCAGACACATCCTGGAAAGTGTGGGGCGCTTCTACAATGTGTAAACGTATCTTTCTTATAAGTGCTATGGTGACAGAAAGCAGCCTCCTCAGTCAGCCCGGCCGGCATTTATCACAGATGCGGCATGTGCGCGGCACCACGCTAACTGGAGGTCCTGAGGAATGTAAGCAGGTATCTCAGCATGCAGCGATAAGTGCAGTGTGTACTGTGGGAGCACTTAGGGGAAGGGACTGATTTGGTCAGAGATGCTAGGAAAGAGGAAGCACCTGGTGACAGCTTCCCAGAAGACACTGCATTGATTGTTAAAGGACAAAAGTAGTTACCAGCAAGCAGGCTGGGAATTCCACTCAGACGGCACAACCCAAGCAAAGCCACTGAGAGAGCTTGGTGAAAACTGGGATCCACAAGTACCTGGGTTTAGATTTGCACAAGGTATGACCTAAGGAATGGCCAATTAGGCTACCGAGGGAGGTGCAGCTGGGAAGGGCCTTCCACATAGACCATGGCTGAAGAACAGCCCGTGAAGGGTTTAACCATGGGAGGGTGCAACATGGTCAGATTTCTGTTTTAAAGTAAATTACTCTGGTGTCTGTGTGGAGGAAGGCTGGAGGGCTGAAGGTGTGATGGCAGAAAGACCATTCAGCAAGGAGGGCTTTGCCAAGGCAGTCATCGGGGATGACTATTTTCCATTACTATATAATTTTCAAAAATTCTTCAAGGACCCATAGTTTGAGTCACAAGGTTAAGAACTACGTGGGGGCAGGAGACTCCATTCATTTAATTCTAAAAGGGAGCTGCCTCAGAACCAGAATGTGGGACTCAGTCGTTTGCACCGTCTGCTGTGGTTATAAGTATCACGTACCTGTTTCATTTTCTTCCTCAAAAAGTTCTCCAGGATTGGCTGTATGTTACTCAAACAATAAAAACAAGTCAACAAATATCAGAGTGCCTACTTAGACAAAGCCAATGAATACATTACCATGGATGTTGCATAAGCCAGTACATCAGGCTGTGTTTTTAGAAAAGTGTGCCATAAGCTGTTCTACAGCTCTAAATCACTTTAAAGGTCGCTGATGGAATTTTTCAGTTGATCCTAATGTAGATTTACATAGCAAGTTCCCATTGCTGTAAGTGACAGTGAACCCAGGCAAGGCAGAGGTCTGCTCATCAGCATAGACCAGACCAGGTGAATGGGGAGGGGCTCAAAGCATGTTAACTGAATGAATAGAAGTCACCATCTGGGGGCCGGGCACGGTGGCTCACGCCTGTATTCCCAGCACTTTGGGAGGCCAAGGTGGCCAGATAACCTGAGGTCGGGAGTTCAAGACCAGCCTGACCAACATGGAGAAACCCTGTCTCTACTAAAAATACAAAATTAGCCGGGCATGGTGGAGCATTCCTGTAATCCCAGCTATTCGGGAGGCTGAGAGGCAGGAGAATCATTTGAACCCGGGAGGCAGAGGTTGCAGTGAGCTGAGATCATGCCATTGCACTTCAGCCTGGGCAACAAAACTCTGTCTCAAAAAAAAAAAAAAAAAAAAAAAAAGTTAACATATACTTACCATGTGACCCAATAATTCCTTTCCTAGAGAAACGAAAACACATGTCCACACAAGATTTGTACACAAATGTTCACAATCAGTTACTCATAGCAGCCAGAAAACGGAAACAATCCAAATGTCATCCATTGGTGAATGGATAAACAAAATATGGCATGTCCATAAAACTGAATACTGATCAGTAAAAATGAATTATTCACATGCAACATATGGAATAATCTCAGAAACATCATGCTAAGTGAAAGAAGTCACACATTAAAAAGTCCATAGTGGATGATTCCATTTATCCCAAATTCCTAGAAAAGGCAAAACAGTAGCAACAGAAAGCAGATCAGTGGTTGACTGAGGTCTGCAGTAGGAACAGGAATTGACAGCGAAGAGGTACTAAGGTGATGTAAGTGTTCTAAGACTGGTAGTGATGGTTTGTATAGACTTACCGTCATAAATCAAACTGCACAGCCAAAAATAGGTGAATCATATGACATGTAAACTGTACATCCGTAAAGTTGGTAAAAACAAGTAACAAACTCCTAGGTACCATGAACCCTCCTTCCCACAGCACTACTTCCCACGGTGGTCTGTACACACCAGTTTCACGCTACTGTTTTTAATGAGTTGACCTGTTATTTCTTCTCTGAAGGTGCTCATGTTCTGCAGGGTGGGACTCTGCTCTCCCTTATGCAGAATAGATCCTTTATTTTTCTTTGGGGACATTTTTTAAAGTTCTGAGAGAGAGAAGTAGTTCATTTTGATTCTACTTTAAGCAAGCTTTCAGTCTACTTAGACAGAACTGAAGTAACTTTCTGTTTGTTTTGTTTTGATTAGGTTTTCAACCAGATGAAGAAATGAATGAAATCTGCAAGACTGAATTTCAAATGCGATTGCTATGGGGCAGCAAAGGCGCACAAGTCAATCAGGCAGAGAGATACGAGAAATTCAACCAGATTTTAACTGCCCTCTCACGCAAATTGGAACCTCCTCCTGTAAAGCAGGCAGAGCTTTGATAACTCTCCAGAGAACCTTTAGAATGTCTTTTCAAGTTTCCCCAGCTTCATCTTTGGGAAAGCTTACTATTTGATAAAGTAATAATGTGCAAATCTGACAATATACAAGCTTTTAGTATCCACAGGATATTAAACGTGTAAATTGCACAGAGCACACTTATTTATGAATTGTCTAAAATTACTACTGATTTTTAAATGAATAATTTATTATTAAGATAACTACTGCTAATGTTGATCAGCAAATTTAAGAGCAGACCTAGCTATGTTGGCTGGTTGCTTTCTATTATCATGGTATTTGACCATTTTAGTTTTAATTCCATGTCAGATAAGTGTAAATAGAAGAGTTTAAAAGCCTGAACCATTTCAGAAGGTATCAGTTATATGATATTCTTTAAACAAATACGAAAAATGTAAATACTCATGAATGAAAATATATCTTTTTGTGAAACAGTTGTATCCAGTCTCTTTCATATTAAACAATTCATCTTGGTACAGTAATTCTACCTCTTAGCCACCTCAGGCATGCTCTTCCCTAGGTACCATATCCTGATGGTAAACCAAAATGAATGAAAGTGGTATGAAAAGTTTAATATTCCTGGATTAGGAGACAGAGTGATAGTGACACAAGGTAGAAACAGCTGCACAGGACCTGGGTTCAGACTCAAGCTGTGGTACTTGCTAGCAGGTGTAGTTAGGCCAAGTTTACCTCATTGAATTCCATGTGCAGCACAGCAGCCTGTACAAACTGGGCACCCAGATGTTATGAACAGAACATCTCTTCACATATTTCAGAGTAATCAACTGTTACCTTTTCCTCTAGCTGATAAGTACAACAATGTGTTTCCTAGGTTGGCTTTCTAGGTTTCTCATTAAGCAAGGGGGATACTTTCTACTTTCTTTTCTAGTTTATCAATATCCCTCTCAACTTTCCCTATTGTACAGAATTTGGAATGTAAGACTTTAACATATCCTGTCACTCTGCCACCAACTGTCAAACATTTAATAATCTGTTTTTCCTTCTCTTTTACATAGTATTAGGACCATACCAACTTTTATATTTGTCTTAAACTGACTGTGAAAATTTCTCCACGATGTTAAATAGCCTTTAAAAACTATGATTTATTGGTGACAGAAGTTACACTGTAACTTAACTATCGCCCTGTGATGGTTTTTAAAAATGTGCCACATTTTTTTTAAAGGTGCCATAATATGTTATTTTTTGTTGAAACATACCAAAGCACATTTCTACTTCCGGCAATATGGTGGTTCAGATGCTCTTAGCCCTCTCACCCATAACTAAATCCTGAATACATTTTAATAAACATACCTTTTTGGTGTATGATCAACCTTGATAGAAATCCCCAAGGAACAAACTTCTCCCCCCGCTGCACCTGAAAAAGGTACAGCAAATTTGAATCAACTCCTTATGAGAACTTAGGAGCCGGGACAGACCTAGAGGCAAAGAGTAACGTCAGCTCAATGAATGAGAGTGTCTGTCTTGGGGGAACTTAAAATGCCTCCATTAAGCAGGACTCCTTAAAGGGTCCCTGTTAATGGAATAGAAAACATTCATCTGCCAGCAAAGGGAGGTTGCCAGGAAACATGACTGTCTTCACATACAGCTCCAGGAAGAAAATAATTATAATGACTATAATCTTCAGTGAGGATCTGCAACCACACGCCTGTCCTCATACAGGTCTGGAGTAAAAATTACAAAATCCAAAACCAAGAAATTTATTTACAGTGGTCACCGGTTGGTGGTGCCTACCAGATATGAAAGCTCATAATTCAGCTACAGTAATTAAGGTATCATCAGAAATTTAACATGACAGAGTGATACTGTTGATCAGCAAGGGAAAGGATGACTTTAATTCTTGAACAATTGGTTAAGCAAATGAAAGGGGGAAAATGGTCTCTTACCTCTTGTCATACACAAAAATAAAATTTGGATGAGTTAAGAACCTACATGTGAAAGGCAAAATCGTAATACTTGTATAATAAAATATATTTTACTTTGAATCAAGTATTTCTTAAGTTAGAAAAAGCATTAATTATAAAATAACAATCTGCATTAAAAAGAACTTTCATTCAAAAGACAACACAGAGAACCTGAAAAATCAGAAATATTGGCAACACATAAAATGGACAACAGATTAGTAAGGTAGGCAGCCTCCAAGATGGCCCCCAGTGTTCTCTGCCTCCTGGTGCTCACACTCTGTGTTGTCCCTTCCCACATTATACCAGGCTTTGTGCAACCAAGCACACAGGGCAGAAGTAATGGTATGTTGCATCTGAGATAGGTTATGAGAAGACTGTAGCTTCTGTCTTGAGTCTTGGATCACTCACTCTAGGGAAAGCAAGATGCCACCTTGTGAGTATCCCTATGGAGAGGTCCTCATGGCAAGGAACTGTAGCCTCTGGCCAACAGCCAGCAAGGATAATCTTGGAAGTGGACTCTCCAGCCCCAGTCAAAGCCTTGAGGTGACTACAACCTCAGCCAGCAGTTGGACTGCGACCTCATGAGAAACCCTGAGCCAAAATCAGCCAGCTATGTTACACAGTAAGAGATAACTAACACAATTAGCATCCTTAATACATAAAGAACTTCCATGAATAAATATAAAAAGACAATTGACCCCCCCCCGCCCCCGCCGAAAACAAAAAGGATAAAAACAGGGTTTTTACAAGAAGGGGAAACATAGTAAACATGAAGATGCACAACATCAATAATCAGGGCAACAATTGAAACCTACAATGAAATGCTCTTTTATATCCTTTAACTGACAAAAATTGAAGTCTGACTCCTAAGTGCTGGCCAGGATATGGAACACGAATAACCCTTATACAATGCTTGTAGGAGTGTAAAAATATTACAATAACTTTGGGAGGAAAATGTGGCATTATATTTTAAAACTGAAAATTAAGAAAGTCCTAGCCAGCGCAGTGAGGCAAGAGAAAGAAATAAAAGGCACCCAAGTAGGAAAAAGGGAAGTCCTATTTTCTCTGTGTTGATGATGATTCTGTACCTAGAAAACCCTAACGATTCCACCAAAAGACTCCCAGACCTCATAAATGACTTAAGCAAAGTCTCAAGATGCAAAATCAATGTACAACAATCAGCAGCATTTCTATATACCAGTAACATTCAAGCTGAGAACCAAATCAAGAATATAATCTCATTTACAATAGTCACCAAAAAAAAACCACAAAAAAACAAAAAACCAAAACTAGGACTGCTGAAATACTGCTGAAAGAAATCATAGGTGACACAAACAAATGGAAAATCAATCAGTGTTCATGCACTGGAAGAATGAATATCATTAAAATGTCAATATTGCCCAAAACAATATATAGATTCAACACTATTCCTATCAAATTACAAATGTCACTTTTGACAAAATTAGAAAAAATCATTCTAAAATTCATACGGAACAAAGCAAAAAGAATAAAGTGGAAGGTATCACATTACCTGACTTCAAACTATACCACAAGGCTACAGTAACCAAACCAGCATGGTACTGGTACAAAAATAGACACAATAGACCAATGGAACAGAGTAAGGACCCCTGAAATAAAGCTGCTGCACACCTACAACCAACTGATCTTCAACAAAGTTGACAAAATAAATAATAGAGAAAGTATACCCTATTCAATAAATAGTGCTGGGAAAACTAACCATATGCAGAAGAATGAAGCTGGACACCTACTTCTCATGATACACAAAAATTAAGATGAATTAAAGACTTAACTGAAAGACCTCAAGCTATAAAAAGCCTAGAAGAAAACCTAGAAAATACTCTTCTAAATATTGGCCTAGGCAAAGAATTTATGACTACATCCTCTAAAGCAAATGCAACAAGAACAAAAGTTGACAACTGAGACCCAACTAAACCAAAGAGCTTCTGCATAGCAAAAGAAACTATCAACAGATTAAACAGACAACCTACAGAATGGGAGCAAATATTTGCACACTACACATCTGACCAAGGACTAATATCCAGAATCTGTAAGGAACTTAAATCAGCAAGAAAATAACTACATTAAAAAGTGGGCACTGGACATGAACAGACACTTCTCAGAAGACACACGAGCAGCCAACAAACATGAAAAACTTCTATCATTAGTCAGCAGAGAGATGCAAATGAAAACCACAATATCAGCTCACACCAGTCAGAATGGCTACTGAAAAGTGAAAAAAAAAAAAAAAGATGTTGGCAAGGTTGTGAAAAAAAGAGAATGCTTATACACTGTTGGTGGAAATGCAAATTAGTTCAGCCCCTGTGGAAAGCAGTTTGGAGATTTCTCAAAGAACTGAAACTAGAATTATACCATTTGACCCAGCAATTGCACTACTGGGTATATACCCAAAGGAAAAGAAATCATTCTACCAAAAAGACATCTGCACTCGTGTATTTATCACAGCACTATTCACAACAGCAAAGACATACAATCAACCCAGGTGCCCATTAGTGGTTGACTGGATAAAGAAAATGTGGTGGGCAGGCACGGTGGCTCATGCCTGTAATCCCAGCACTTTGGGAGGCCGAGGCGGGTGGCCTGAGGTCAGGAGTTTGAAACCAGCCTGGCCAACATGGTGAAACCCTGTCTCTACTAAAAATACAAAAATCAGCTGGGTGTGATGGCGGGCACCTGTAATCCCAGCTACTCAGGAGGCGGAGGCAGGAGAATCACGTGAACCCGGGAGGCGGAGGTTGCAGTGAGCCGAGATTATGCCATTGCACTCCAGCTGGGTGACAAAAAAAATGTGATACATACACACCATGGACTACTACACAACCATGGAAAAGAATGAAATATTATTTGCAATAACATGGATGCAGCTGGAGGCCATTATCCTAAGCGAATTAATGCAGAAACAGAAAACCAAATACTACTGCATGTCCTCACTTTTAAGTGGGAGCAAAACATTAGATAAACATGTACATAAAGATGGAAGCAACAGACACTGGGGATCCAAAAAGCAGGGAGCAAGAGAGGGGAGAAAGGCTTGAAAAAATACCTATTGGTTACTATGTTCACTATTTGAGCAAAAGGATCATTAGAAGTCCAAAGCTGAGCAGCACACAATAAATCCACATAATAAGCCTGAACATGTGCCCCTTGAATCTAAAATTGTAATGAAAACTATAACGATGACCTGGCAATTCTACTCCTCGGTACAGATTTTAGAGAAACTCTTAAATCAGTAAACATGTACATAGATATACATAAGCAGTATATTTTTACTAGCAAAACTAATAGCCCAAATGTCCATCAACAAGAGGATGGATAAATTGTGTATACTTTTATAATGGAATACTATACACAATAAAATTATGCATAAACAAGGATAAATCTTAGAAATGATGTTGAGTGAAAAAGCCAAGTCTCAAGATACAATTGAATATTTAAAATATTTGATAAATGGGATATTAAATTCATAAATATATAAATCAGTGTACAAATCATTTTATTCTTTAAACTACATAAAACTTTATCAAGTGATAGAAGTAGCACTAACCATTTATCAATCACTAATAATTTTCAAGTTGTTTAAACAAATGGGTTGGTATAATGTTTGATATGGCTGTCACCAGGTAAATGACGCCTCTGTGATTTGACACAAGGAACTGCAAACTCTTCCAGTGACTTCCCCCATTCAACTGATCGCTATCATTAGTTTACTATCCACTGTCTGGCACCTGAAGAGAGAGGACAGGCAACAGATCGCCATCTCACTTCCTACCCTCATCTCACCTCCTACATCAGCACAGCACCACCTGGGTGCTGGCTATATGCCAAGAGCCAGTGGCAGGAGCTCTCAGCCATAGAAGAGAATGGAGAAAAGGGTGAGAGGGCGTAAGATGGTTGGGGATTGCTGATCTTGCTTTGCCAGAATTGGAAGCTTGTAGTTTTTATCTGTCTCACTCCACACTCAGACAGTGCTTCCACTGCACCCACCTGGTAATATTCTATTTGTTAAACTGGGTGATACATTTATCTTATAATGGTTCATAACATACATATACATATAAACTCCTCAGGGTGGAGATTCTGGGTTTACCAAATCAGGTCATCAAATGCTCCCATTCTCCCTAACAGTGCTGTTACAGCTCACAAAAAACAAGTGAGAAATCTTGTCAAACTGAAATTGTGTTGAAAGCAAGACACGAATTGTGTCTTAGAATTCCCCCATTTGTATCAAAAGAAAGAAATGAGGCTATTTTGAAATGGCTTATTCTTAGGAACCTTAGTCAGTTGCCCAATACACTGTCCCCTAAAAGCTAACATTATCTAATACTTTCAAGGGTGGTTGTCCAACTTCTCTCAGAATTTACTCTTCAAAATGTATGTTTGCCAATTCCCCAATCTTTTGGTGCCTCTTATGTTTTCTGTAGTTTCCCTAATTCCTGACAGTGACTATCCTCAGGAATACATTGATCCTAGGTATAGGAACTCATAGAAATAAGTTCATTGTTTCTTAAGCATTTTTTTAAACCTAAGCTAATACAAGTTGAGAATCCCAAATTCTAAACTCCAAAATCTGAAACTTTCTGAGCACTGACATGATGCTCAAAGGAAATGCTGACTGGAAAATTCTGGATTTGGGGATTAAGGATGCTCAACTGGTAAGTATTTAATGCAAATATTAAAAAATAAAAAAGAAAACAACAACAACAACACCACTTCTGGTCCCAAGTATTTCAGATAATACTTACAATCTGTTCGTTCTTCAAAATAAAATCCCTTTCAATGAGCCTGGAGAACCTTTTCATTTGTTGTTATTGTTATAAGGACGTTATCTTCCCCTCACAAATAGGATGTGATTTCCCTGATCTTAGTTTCGATAATAAAAGCCTTTTTCATTGTTTTGCGCTCCCCACCCCAAATGTCTGTCCATCTGAAGTTTTAACAATTGACACTATTTTCCTACTATTTTGTTTTGTGTGTTCCTACTTCCAAACTTGGGACTGATCTCTAAATTTTCATCTCTACAATCACAGCCTCTCATTGTTCAGCATCTACCCTGAATTTTATTCCCTTTTCTGAGTTTCTAAAAGTTTGCAGTCATAGTTTCATATTTCCATTTTTTAAAAGGTGAATCTTCTGAAATTAGACTTTCTGAAGTTACAGATAATGTGTCACTAATTATGGCAAATGTTCTTCCCATGCTTTGAAATGCCAGGAAGACTTGGGTGTTGTAACTGATCAGGAATCAAGCCAGAGCACAGGAAATGCTGTCCAGCGTGTAGTGGCTAGACTGGGCTATGAGGTACAAGGAAAGTTCTTATGGACGCAGTGGATAGATGGTGTAAAAGGAAAGTCTATGCAACACAGCTACTGGAGAAGAAAGATAAATCCAAATTATTGCAAGCAATTTAAATTCACTCTATAGAGACAGTGAACTTTTTTTTCCCCTTTAGGAAAGCTTAGAGAAACCAAAATTAGAATAAAATTTCCAAAACTGCTTTGCAAGAAAAAAAACAGTTGTCCCACTTACGGAATTTGTCATCTACTCTGTATTACCTGAGACTTGGCACATTCAAGAACAAAATCATCACATCTCTGGTTCACAGAGCAATGAAAGATCACACACTAAACACCTTAACAGGCCATGAAAAGATTGTTTTATTCCATGAAAATATTCTCAACAGAGAACACTATCTTTAAATGAAGGATTTACCATTAAGAAATCAACATGTGCACAAAGAGAGTAAAAATTACCAAAAAATTAAAGATTTTTTGGGACAATTCACATGTTCAAAATTTAAGAATGATTTAAACTGTGCAAGTACAAATGTCTTTCCTATTATAATAACCCATATACAGGTTGCACTATTCCACGTCAAGGAACTTGCCTCCTACGGAAGCAAATCCTGCTTTTAGAAAAACAAACAGTAGCTTGAAAAGAACAGTTAGTCCTTACAAGATAGTCTTAAACTTTGCCCTCTGTGGCTGTTAGCCAAAAAACCATAAGCACTTCAGGCTTTGTACAGAAGACAAACACAGCCAGATCACATTTCCTCCTCATTGCTAACCTTTAAAATAAAAATAGCACTAGATTTTAAAACTACTTCACGTAGTCTGTCAGTACTGAATAATGTCACATTATATAAATAACCCTGTAACGAGATTCAATATCTAAACTTTATAGTTTACTAGCTGCAAAGGTAATACACTATATGTCAGCTGTGTAACAGTGGTGACTTGATCTTATGAAGGCAGTAACTTTCACACAATTGTCATTTAGCTTTAGTATAACTGGTAGTATGATTCAAATAACACTGGGAAAAAGTTATTAAAGCAGTCACACAGCTTCTAAAATATTGCTTAAAATTCAATAATACACAAACCATTTCACGTTCTTTCTCCCCTCAAAACAGTAAAGAATCAAATTAATGAAGATTCAGTGGTACAAATAACCCCCCACCTGCCCCATCTCCCTATTACAACACCACTAAGAAATTAGTTAAGATACAAGTCATTAACAGAATCACAAATGCGAGGCAGGACACCATGAGCAACAGGAGCACTAACAACAATCCTATTTACAAGTATAAACATACAGAAATTCCATTTTACAAGTAAAAGTGCACATAGATCATTACAAAGTTTCACTAAATTTTATCAGGTTCAAACAAAAGCATCACGTGGAAACAGACTATCATTGTAATTATCAAACATGATCGTCATAACCCCAAATAAAAAGACAATTGGGGGAGGTCCATAAAACTTCTCATAAAAACACTGAGGAAAGTAAAATGGACTTGGACATGTCTTTAGTTTGATGCATAAATTTGAAGATGCACCATTGTATATGGTAGAGCTCTAATAGCCACCTACCGAGGCTACATCGGTAGCTGCAGCAGTGCTGCAGAGTTAAAGGAGGTCGCACTGAGCTGACACATAAAGCCCTTTGTGGGACACTATAGTGGTAGTGTTGGCAATCAACAGATTTAGGCACTCTAGTTTAAGGCAGCATTTGAATGGAAGCAGCTGACTTTTGACAACAGTCCTTTGTCTTGAGGTGGTGAGTATCTTCTGTGTTTATTATGCCAGGATTTCAGTGCTGACTATAGATTCTTCCCAGACTGAGGTGCTGAAGATGTATCACGTTTCAAAGAGTTCTTTCAACTGGGCTGTAGGCTACAGCAGAGATATTTTCTTTTTCTTATCATAAATACTTCAGGTTCACAGGCTACTTCTTCGTAATGCCAAAACTGGAATGTTTGCAGTGGGGAAGTTATAGCAGTGTGCACAAATACTAGGATGGAAACATTAGTGCTGGAGATGTTTGACAAAGTGATTTGCACTACAAATGTAAAACAAAACAAAGGCTTTGACAAGAACAAGGGAATCTAAAGACATGCCTGAAAAATCTAGCTCAGTCACTCTAGACATGCAACAGGATGTTAAGCAAGCACGGAGGTGGCACAGGCAGACACTGACAGATGGCAAGGATCTGACAGATAGTGGGTCTAAAAGCCAATTAAAACAGAGCTGGGAGGGAGACAATCCTGTTGGGACGCTAATGTAAGACACATTTTTTGACAGCTCTGCATTCTTTATTGATTAGACAGCAATAAAATAAATAGAAAAATGGTACACTATTGTTGGCTTTTTCTTTTGTGGGAATAACTGTGAACTAGGAACATAAGGGTTGGTATGATTTTTAAAAACAATGTATGGAAATGCTAATGAAGTTAGTAAAAAATAATCATGTCTACATGCACTCATGCAACTTGCTTCTCTCACTCTCTTTGAGCCTGACAACTCTAATACCCTCCCCCCAAAAGCAGCTGCATGTAACCTCCTTCAACATCTCGCCCATTTCCTCAGAAACCCTCTTCAGGAACCTGCAGTCCAGGAGGAAAAAGAAAAGAACAATTACTGAAGACCTTTGGTAAAACCAAAAGGGGTGTTCAGTTTAAAGTGCCTGTCCCAAATGTCTCTAATTATTTTACAGTCAGCTACTGAAAATACCAGGAGAATTTAAAACATAGGCAAAATTAAAAACCAATCTTACTGCTTCTTCACTTTACTTCCCCACACCACTGACTCAGGGTGTGATCACATAACCAGCACTGCACAGTCCTTGACTGCACAGTGTTTCCAACAATGCTTGCTGAAATTAACTGGAAAAATTTATCTATCGTAATAACTAACGATTCAGCTAAAATAACAAAATGCCCTAAAGGGTGGTATACGTATCTTCCTTTAACCCAGATAGTCAAAAAGTTTCTCCTTTAAAATAAAATCTGTCAAAACTTCCCCTCCATTCAACATTTCCTCTCAAATGTGTATTTTTCTATATAACTATGTATTTTCCTGTGTAACTGCTAAATGCTAAATAATCACTAAAGTGGTATTTCCCAATAGATATTTTCAAGATCAAACATACAAAGTATGAGATTAGTTTGGAAGGAAGCCTGTAAATTATTGAAAATTACCAGTTAACCTCAAAATATTTTGAGGTCTCAAACAAAATCTCTTTTATTCACCTAAGAGCTAGACCAGGAGATTTATTTTGCAACTCTCTTTAAATCTATTTAAATAGATTATGTGCTACGTGTTTATTTTCTTCCTTTAGGAAACCAAAGTTAAGAAAAGGGAAGAAAATGAAAATGATTTTATTATTTTATCAAATTTCCAACTACTATTTTTCTTCTTGAAAACTGTAGCTACAAACTCAAACTCCTAGAAGAAACCACTCTTTGGGGAGTCGGCTTTCCATGGCATTTCAGAGCAGTTTCACTTATTCAAATTCACTATAGTCACTGTGTTTTCTGAAGTAAAGGGGGCAGAGAGCATTACTATCCATGAATTCCTGCCCAATAAATCAAATTCTATTTGTAAGGCAGAAAAACACAAATCCTTCACACAGACTTAAGCAGGACATAAAGCAAAAGGCATCAATTAAGCTTCACACCAACATTACTCAAACAGTAAAGTGCCACAAAATGTTTCTTGTGGTAATATTCACAAGATCAAGCCTACACTCAGCTCACATAGTGAACAATTAATCTTGGATGCCCTTTAAGTTCTATTTTTTTCAATCTATTGAATGTGTTTTCATTTTATGTTACTCTTTCTATGTCACACACGGCACAAAGGTGCCTGGTTACTTTAGATATAAGTTACTGCACCTTTACTGTTTTTCTCTAGAGTTACATCTATGTATGACGTGGGAACGTAGCCTTCTTCACCGTTCTGTCTCCGAGCTCTTGTCCATCCGTCACCTTTGTCCTCCTCTATAATGTAGAGAACTTCACCTTCTTTCATTGCTAGAGTACCTTCATTATGTCCTAGATGAGAGTTTTCACAAGCGTAATTTAAGAAATGTGATATATTTTTTTAAAGTTACAAATACAACACACAAAATACAATGAAACCCTATTAGATTTCAATGTATCTGGAACTACTGACTCTCATTAGCAACATCTCTATTATGTTTTGTGGTTTACCCAGCACTTTCATATTCATTCTCCCATTTGAGCTGCATAATAAGCCTGCAGGGCTGGATAACATCACCCCCATGTAACAGATGAAGGTAACTGAGCCACAGTGACATTACATGAGTTGACAGAGTATTCTAATTCCTATGTCACTATTCCAACTCTTTACCCAAATTTTAGTGTCTTACTATCTAAAAAAATTCATTAGGTATGGATTAGGAAAATAGTAACTAGAGAGCAAAAGAGTGGGAAGAAAGAAGGAAAAAATACCATTTGAAGGGAGAGCAGAGAAAAATACAGGTTTGACTCTACAGGTGGTAGAAACAGAATGGCCATACACAACTCTTTTACTCTCTATCCCCAACCACCCCCAACCTGCTTAGCAGTAACAATTTTCACAAGTGAATCTTCATTTAACATGTGCTAAATTACTTCCCGACTCTCTAGATTACATTATAGCAAGTATTTTGTTTTGTTTTGTTTTGTTTTAGAGATAGGGTCTTACTGCCCAGGCTGGATTCGAACTCCTGGGCTCAAGCAATCCTCCCACCACAGCCTCCCAAGTGTCTGGGACTTCAGGCACACATCACTGCACTTGGTTGCAAGGTCTTAAATTTAATATATTTTCTAATAAGAAGTTACTAGAGACTTTGCTCAATTTTAAACCAACACGAAGTGGGGAGAAAGACCTTAAATCAAGCACCATTTTACAACAGTTTTTTTATGAAAGTGTTACTCAGCTCTCCTGCTAGTTGAGGGAGAGTATTTTTCAGAGTCCAGGAGAAAGAGGAACTAAAAATCTGCAGGAGAGGGCCTCAGTGCCTTACTTCCCTTCCAGAGTTTGTTCTTCAACTTTCATGGTGTAAGAGATAGCACAGTCAGTAGCTACTACATTCTCTCCCACTTTCATCTAAACAGGTGGCCTACAGACTTAGTATATGATGATGGCATTCAGCTAACTATGCCTCGTGCCTGTCTCTTAATGTTAGTAAGCTACAAGGAGGAAGAACATGAAGTGGCATCCACCAGCATCCCGCTTCCCGGGTTGGGCTATATGTTCAAGATGTCTCAACTTTGTTTAGGACATGTACACATTAGTAAGAACTCTGGTGAAAATTCTGCATTGACCAAAATTGATAATTAATTAATAATCTGTATTAGGATGCTAGTAACATGGGTAATTTCCTTTTAATTCCATGTATGGAAGAAAAATATCTACATTTATAATACAGTTAAAACAAAAGTATGCATACTAAAGAAATGGGATGATTTTCTGACAACGTGTATTACTTAAATAAGGACACTACAGTGAGTGACTCGATGTAAATACTTTTAAAGAACCAATTTTATCAAATACAATATTACTAAGAAAATCATACCATCAAAAGGGTAGATAGCTTTGCAGTGTCCAATAGCAGGCAAGGGATCATCATCCTCAAATTCATCATCAAACTCACTGTGGTGACCATGCTGTTGGGGTGGCCCACGGACTTCCTGGTTTGCATCATCAGTGTAACTTCCCTCAGGACTGTAAAACAAAAAATTATCTCTGATCAAGTATCATAAACATGAGAATTATATAGATTATTTATAAATTGATATCCTCAGGATCAATTCCAAAAATTAAATATTAATGACACGGTTTCCACTTAAGCCCTATTTTTTTCAAACGTCGAGTATACAAATTACTTCTAATACAAAATGCTGCTTTGCTGAATTTCCTGAAATAAAAAAATTACAAGATTACAATATTCTAGGCACAAAGTATTATTCAGTAAATACATCTCACTATCACCAGGTCTAGAGATAAAACAGAAAAACGTTCTAGACACTTGTCTTCCATCATCCCAAGTTTATCATCCTAAAATTCCTTAGGGGACCCATGCAGACCTATGTTTAGTTCACAAGCTTCAGGTTGAACTGTTTCTATTCTGGATCTGGAATGGCCATCAGAGCAAGCATCTGCATGACCAGTTCACAGGAAGTCCTGTAACCTAATCAGATGTAAGAAATGCACAGAGACTTTTGCTTGGGACTCTTGGAAGAGAACTCACTCTGTCCCTTTTCTACTGGACTTGGAACCTGCAGGAATACTCACTTAGAGCTTTGGAGCCTTAAAATTAAGCCAACACAGTAGAAAGCACAGCTGTGAGGTGGACAGAAATCGAGTCCCGGGGATAACATCTGCGCTCCTAGATCAAGCTCTCCCTAAAGTCAGCCAATGAAGTCCATTTTTGGTTTAAGCCAGAAGGGGTAAAGTATTCACTCTGTCACTGAAAATTAGAAGATTCTCAACTAAAATAAAACATAAAGTAAATTTCCAACTAATCATGGTAACAGGGAAGTTGGTAACTTAAAAAATCCAAAAAAGCAGGTAATACAAATATAATTTATTTTTCTTAAAATTTTTTAAATCAGAGAAAAATGTTAATAATTTTGCTGAAGAATCAAATGACTGAATTAGATTTAATAATGGAAAATTTTACAGAATTAGATTTTAACAATACTTTCAGTAAGCCTGAAGCCAGAGAAATAACACATGCCAAAGAAATTAGATCCTTTTAATCTGAGTTTTACCTAATAACAAAAACCAGTAATTTGTGGGTATCTCTTGACAGATTAAAGATACGTACTCTTTCAAGAAGTCATACTATTATTACCACTATTTACTACTAGGTGCTTTAGGTACATTATTTACTTTTATATTAACAAACCTAAAGGGTGGATGTTTTAACCTCCATTTTATACTTCAGGAAATTGAGATTCAGGGAGCATTAAAAATGAACTTGCTTAGATTACACTATAATTAAGTAGAAAACTAAGAGTTGTTACTAGGCCGCTCACATTCTTCTCTAAGATGAATCCTAATTTGTGGACTTTTATTCTGGAAAAAAAGATACAATACATCAAGAAAGAAATGTCACAGTGGTACAGAAACTTAGCAAAGTGTCTTTTGGAAGCTCTGGTCCAAACTAACAATACGTGTTTTTTTCTTCACAAAACTCCGAGCTATCTGATAGCGCATAAGCGACCCTAACTCCACTTGAACCTTAAGAAACCTTCCAATGCCTGAGGAGCCTACGCCCTCAGACTGTAGCTCCAAGAATTTTCTATGTTCCTAGCTCTGTGTTTGGATGCATGACAAACTAGGATTGAATAGCAAGATGAACTTTCCTACTTCATCTGTAATTGTCACTAAAGAAAATTACTTAGGTTCAAAAGACTGAGGTTATTAAAAGCTGAACTTGTTAAATTTGGAAGAAAAAAACGAATTGTATAAAGTTTAGGACAAAAGGGTGAGAAAACTTTGGGGAGAAGAAATACAAATAAAATACAAAAAATGACCTTTCTCGTCCCTGTGTTACAAGATGATTTATGTCACTGCTATGTCTTCTGTCTCCTCTCCCACCTGTTTTGCCTTCAACTTCAGAGAGCCAAGCCTTAGGAAAAAAATAAGCAAACAACTGAGCTCAATAAATACGTTTAAAAGCTCATAAGTTATACTTCTACATTTAAAATGTGTTTGTTTTTATAATTATGTAATTCTTAGAGATGTGAAACCTTTATTCCAAATTGGTCAAATGATCAACTTTATAGCTGATTCAAAAAAACAGTATAAATATTTAATTTTATATAAAGGTCTAAATAAAAAACTTCAAGGAGATTAAATAACACACATCACAATAACACTTTTAGATCATAAACCCTAACATTAAATATAAACATTTGAAGATAATTCTAAGAAAAACCAATCTATCATAATGAAGTTTATAAAAATAATTTATCTTGACAACTGCTGAATAACAACTCTACCTCATTCTTATGGATTTCCATTCGTAGGCGGTCAATGTTATTCATGGTCTCTGCTAATTTAGGCTGCAAACTCCCTGGATCCCCCATTTGTGGATTCTTCTCATACACATCTTTCATTTTGTTGAGTGCATCTCTAAAAAAGAGAAGGAAACCACAGAATTAAATATTAACTTCATATGCTTCCAGATAAAAGAGTTTTATTTGACTCTGGGGACTCATACGCAGCTTAATCTTAAGTAGAGTCATATCTTTTAAAGTTTGTCTAACACGACCTGATTAAAGACAATTTGCATAAAGGTGATAACATATACAGAGTCAGTAATTTATCAAGACAATCGGAATACCAAAAGAGAACAGAGTTCATTTCTTATTTCCTGCTTTCTAAACAAGGAATTTTATTTAGATGTATATATACAAACACACACACACACACACAAAATCAAGGGCTAGAATAACATTCTTCAGCTCGTCATGTCCCAAATCAAATTCATTATATTCCAACTCAGCCACACTATTCCACAGTGTTCCTTAGCTCATACATCATCATTGTCCTCCCACTCACCTCTGCTAGAAATAGGAATGGCAGCTTTAACTTGCCCCCACCCAAAGTCAGTCATTTGCCAACTCCTCTCAACCTACCTCCTATTCTCTAATCATATCACAATCGGTTATGCCTCAATTAGCTGTCCTTGACTCTAACATCTGACACTATTGACTAACACTCCTCAATACTCTTTTCCTTCATGACTTCCTAGAGGGTACATTTTCTTTTTCCTCTTTCTCACCTCTGCTTTCTCATAATCTCCCTCACTGGCTTCTTTCTCCTTCTTTGTTCAACCTTTAAATGTGTATTACATAAAATGACAAAGGTTTCTTCGCGTCTCTTCCTACAGTCTTGTTTGAGGATGATCTCTTAATTGTTTTAATATCATCTATGTTCAGATGATTTTCAAATGCGTATCTCCAGACCTCTTTCTCTCCTGAACTCTAGATTCATATTTCTAAACTCAACTGGACACTTCCAATATGGACTTTTCACATTTGAAAAATCAACATAAACAAAATCTTTATCTTTGCCCCAAACTTTTTTCTTATTGTTGCAATTAAATCTATAGCTGCAAGCCTTCTTTTTTTTTTTTTTCTAAGCTTCCTCCATGTTTTCTCTTCTCCAGCATCCAATCAGGAGAAAAATACAACCTACTTTGGCTTTGAAATGATTCTTTTATCTATTCCTCCTTTCTATTCCCATGGTCATACCTTAATTTAGGCCCTCAGCATCTCTCACCCATGTTGTTAAAGTCTTCTACCTCCAATCTCTTTCCTATACTATTTACCCTTCATATAGCTTTCAATTATCTTTTAGCACACAGAGCTAATAATGTTACCCCTTCTCTCAATAACTGGGGACTGTAATACCTACAGAACTCCACAGAAAAGCATTCAGAATTTTTCACAAGTCCTTTACTTCTTCATCCTCAACTTCTATTATTATGCTCCACATAATTTTGAACCAAGTCTCTCTGGATTAGCACTAATTCCAGGCCATGGCAAGAACATTAACATTTCTGTGCCTTTATTCTTGTTTTGGACATGGAGATACCTGAGAAAAATTTGAGTCACCAGAGGTAACACTCAGGTTCCAAGCTGAGGTCAAACCAGTAATACTCTGGCCTTTCTGCTTGTATTCTCATACTCTGGACATGTATCCTTTTTGCAGTCTACTCATTTAGTGCAATGTTTCTCACATTTTTGTGCTTTTTGTTGATCTTGGTGTTTAAAATAGCCCCTAAGCATGGCAATGAAATGCTGTCTAGTGTTCTTAAGCAAAAGAAGGACGTAATATTATTACTTACAGAGAAAATACATGTCTTAGATAAGCTTTGTTCAAGCATGAGTTACAGTGCTATCAGAAAAAATTCAAAGTTAATAAATCAACATCATATATGAAATAAGGTGTTTTTGCACAGGAACACAAATAAAAAAAGGTTGTGTGTCAATCAGCTGATGGAAACATTGTGACCAGTGGCTACCTAGAACCTAACCCTGTATCTCCCCAAGAGCAATGTTTCAATATTCCATAATTCAGGGTTCACAGTGACTTTACAGAACACAGCTACTGTGAATGAGAATCAAAGGTATTGCAATATTTCATATGATTAAGCGCCACTTCATATCTGATACACTAATTCTTAACATCAAAACTTCAATCTCTCATGCTACAATTTAAGCTCCAATTTTATCCTCAGTGAAGATCTAGCAAGTCACCAATTCACTGTAATAACACTTTAATTATCATATATAATTCTATGTCCATTAAAAAAAATTAAACTAGAGGAAACTTCTTGTAAAAATGAAATAAAAAAGTAAACCTATGTGTGAACAAATATGAAGCTGTTAGTAATCAAGCACTGTCTGCCAAATGTTTTGCTGCATACAAAACAGCCTCAGGTTGCTAATGAAATCAATTCACATATAAAAGCAAAATGAAAATGTATCAAAGAACAACAGGTGGTTAGTGTTGGTGAAACTACTCTTGACAATAAAACATTGAGAAATTTTCTGCAAATTAATGAAGGCATAAATATACACTATTAGCATCCAATAAAAATCTGCAACCAAGGAAATTCTCTAACCTATGACAGGGTAACCATAAAAATTTCCAGGGTAGGAGTATAATTTTCTCTCAAAAGATATTTCAATTGGTATATATGATTTTTAAGCCTTCTGTATATCATACTTAAGGGTGTCACTCAAAGTAGATCCTAAAATAAGCAATAATGATAGAGAAAACTTAAAGGAATAATACTTTTGGTCTGATTCCTTCTGTAGTTCTCTGTTAAGTTCATCAATGCGCTGCTGTAGTTTTTTACGTCTCTGTTCTGGTGGCAGATGACTGAAATCTTCTAGTGCTGGGCCCTGAAAAGAGAATCTAAATCATTATAACAGACATTTTCAGGAAACGTTATTTTTTAAATATACCTGCTATAAAATAAGAATACATACCAATCTTAAGTTTAATTTCAAATTTGCCTCAAGCAACCCCTTAAAAAAAATCTACACAGATGTGTGTGTTTATGCGTATATGTTAATGAAACAATGTACTGAAGAAAGAGCTCAAATTTCATTCATTTTATAAAACCATGTAACAGAATAGGTAAAATCATACCCAGATACAGATAACCGGTAGGTAGTACCACATTACTTTCCAATCTTGGCAGATTATAATGAATACATGTAAACCTTCTTACAGCAACAACAACAAAATGGAAACACATAACATTTCTTGTCTATACAGGGTATTGTTTTATATATAACATATCACAACATTTCCAAATAAAACCCATTGCCATGACATTCAGAATGTTACAAATGTTCAAACTGAAAATATGAATATAATTAAGAAACTTACCTCACAAAGACAATCTAATGAAATATACTTTGATACTACATACAGTCTTTGAACGATTGATTAAACCATTCAAAACATACCTGGTCATTAAAAACCAAAGACAGAACTATCCACTGAGCAGAAACTATATTCCAACAAAGAGTGTATTTTCAATTAACCTTTTGTAAACCAAATAACATACTTCAGTTGTTACTGAAAGAAGGATAAAATCCTTCTTTAGGAAAGATCCTTGATGTCTGAAAAATTTTTTAAATTTTGATATTCAAGAAACTATGCAATTTAAGAAAAAGTACTAGTATCTAAATGTAAACATCTGATCCAACTGACATCTTTTCCCTTAAATGTTATTTTAATCACTGTTACTTATGTTATTACAGATTACAACAGAACCAATATTAGCAACTATTGAATCTATTTAATATAAACCTATATTACTTAAATCTTTATATATACTCCAGAAATTGATGATGCCTGTCACTATTCATTTTCTTTTCAAAATGGTTATTTTAAGAATATTAATATGAGGCCAGGCGCAGTGGCTCACGCCTGTAATCCCAACACTTTGGGAGGCTGAGGCAGGTGGATCACCTGAGGTCAGGAGTTTGAGGCCAGCCTGGAGCCTGGCCAACATGATGAAACCCCGTATCTACTAAAAACACAATAAATTAGCCAGGCGTGGTGGTGGGCGCCTGTAATCCCAACTACTCGGGAGGCCGAGGCAGGAGAATCACTTGAACCCGGGAGGCAGAGGCTGCAGTGAGCCGAGATCGCGCCACTGCATTCCAGCCTGGGAGACAAGAGCGAGACTCCATCTTTAAAAAGAAAAAAAAAAAGAAAAGAAAAAAGCATATAAATATTCAATTTGTTAAAGTGATGCTAAAAGGAGCTCTCAAAACAAATACATTCTTGCTCTTTGGGCCACTTATGCCTGTAACATATGCTAAATAGCTTTATTTCACCATGTGTAAGAATGAGTCACTTACTTTCAGAAAAGAGAAAACTCACTCCTAGGATGAGCTATAATTAAATGTAAAATTTAATTAATAACAGAATCCCTAGTCTCTTTCCCCAGTGGCCTGTACATTATGGATATTCAACAAGCTTGCTAGAAAAACGCAGGGGATCCTAAGTATTTTTTATTTTTTTTCATTTACCAATCACTAGAAACAAGGATCTCAATCAACCCAATCTGACCTAAATAAATCAATAGTGAAATTTCCTTTGTTGATTTCCTTTAGATTTACTGGTTATTTTGTAACATAAATTTGTCGTATTTTATCTAATTTGGAGTTGAAGGTTTTTTGTAGAGACAGGGTCTCATTCTGCTGCCCACAATGGAATGCAGTTGAGTGATCACAGCTCTCATGGCTCACTATAGCCTCGAACTCCTGGGCTCAATCAATCTGCCCACCTTAGCCTCCCAAATAGCTGGGATTACAGACAAGGAGTACAAGTTTTGAAAACTAGCATATATATGCCAAAAATAAACTTCCTAATTTATATTTTAAAAAATATTTCTTAAAATCTTGAAAAAGTATTGAATAAGATGAAGAAATGCATGTCAACATACTGTGGGTTTTTTGTTGTTAAAATTATGATAAACTCACAATAATCTACAAGTAAATCTGCCAGGATTCCACGTATCCCTTATCAAACCCTGTTCTCAAATTTATGAACAGTAAATACTGAGGCACTTACATTTTGAATATCCCATTTGGTATTAGAACCCTATTCTTATATAGAATATAAGAATTAAACTTAACTTTATTTCCTATGGATGTTCAGAAGACCTCTGGGACATTTAACAACCTCTCTTACTACAAAGGAATTTATAAAAGGCTGATTCCAACAGTGTAAAAAAAGAGTAATCTATTTTTCAGTAGCTTCCTACACAATAATTTTGGGGTTAGTTCCTAATGTAGATCCATTAATTTGTTTGAAATAAACATACCAAGGAACATCCCAAACCCATACACACCTTCTCTGCCACCGCCCCCGCTGCCTGCCAAACACACACAGGATATTTAGATCATATGTGCTTCTATTCTCCTTCAATAGTACAGAAGAACCAAGGACTAACTCCATAATGATACTAGCAGGAAATTTTTCTTTCTTTCTGGAAAAATCTAATGATTCTGGTGATAAAACTATAAATCAAATGTATATGATTTTTTTAAAGGCTGTTAAGAAAAATAATATTTGCTAAATTTTCCTTCTGCATAACAAACTGTGGCTCTACCACGTAATCTTTAAAAAATGTTTAACCACAATTTTACCCTCTTCTGTAACATGACAAGGACTCCATTCAATGACATTTAAGAACTTAATGGGTTGATGACAATTAACCACATTATTTTCTAATCTTATGACATCAAGAGTACTGGCATATGCTGGACTATGAAACTATAAAAAGAAAAAACACACAAGGTGAAAACGTGGGATGTAATTCACCACTTGCTTTGAATTAAACAAAACAATGTTCTGAGATTACTTAATGTTGGCACAGTATATAGATCAGCACATAAGGCTTACCATCTTCACCGACCACTGAATAGTTCAATGGAAAACAGAAAGAAATGGTAAATTATTCACAGGAAACCATAATACAGAAGATGCAATAGCCTATTCTTTTTTACAATACTAAAATAAATCACATACATTTCACAATCCAAACAATTATGCCAGAAAAACCATTTTAAGCACATTTTGGAAAAGTAAATTACTTGCAAAAAAAAGAAAAAAAAAAGCATACACTGATAATGGGCAGATATTTTCTATGTTTAACTAAAACTTAAAAATAAACATTCTATCTGTAATCATGCATTTTATTTTAAAGTGAATTTTATGTAAGTGGATTTCACTTCTATAGCAGTTTATTCTCAAATTACTAACATTTGAAAAGGTGAATATGAGCTCTAAGATTAGACATTTAAAAAGAAATCTTACGTGAAATATTAAAAAAATAGAATGTTCTTTCCAGTGCATTAAAGAAAACACTATTATCTACATTTTTATAGTTCCAAGTACTGTTTGAATTTAAATATACCATGGTTAGGTGAGGGAACATTTTTACTTTCATTTTAAGATCTTTTTAAATGTAGAGATACATTAAAAACATTATTTTCAAAATAGTGAGTTATCCAGATTCAAGTTTCCCATACACATTTCCTAATACATACAAATATATAGGTTGAATTTTGCTTTAAAAATATAGCTTCTATTTTTCAGGTTTTATTTTAAAATCCATATGCTTGAATAACACTAAAAACATAACTTCAATTTATAGAAAACTGATTAAAATGTATTCTTTCTGAAAATACGAAATGACACAGATTCTGAAGAGACCAACCATAGTGCTCTTATACAATAACAATACTTTATATATGTGTATATATGTGTGTGTATATAGATATAGATATGAATATGGATATGGATATATCTCCCACATTTTGTGGGTCAGTAGGATTCTCCAACTGGCACAGCATCTATCTAGCATCCCAACTACACACACACACACACATACACACACACGGTGACCCAGAATATGCAACAGAGCTTTATAAAGTTAATCTTCACATTCATCTCAATTGGTGAGCAGCCTCTAAAATTTTTACTTTTCCCTGTTTTCTAAATCATGATGTTTTAAGAGAAGGTGTTGGGGAGATGTCAGGTAAAAAATTCACATTAAAAATATGAATGAATTTTAATAAATAATCTGACAAAAATATCTACCCCTTATCTCTGATGAGTTGGTCACTGCTATGCATTATCTTTCCAAATTAAGTTTAACATTCTTTAGACTGTCAGTATTTTTGAGAAACAAAAACCACAATTTACTTTGCTATGAAAAAACTGCTGGTAAGGAAATAAAAAGGTTTGAAGAAAGATATTCATGATCTTTCAAAAATATTATTAAACGAAATTATATACAGGACAAGCAACAAAACATTTAAATTTAAAGTATTTGAATTTGACTTATCTGTTGATAATTTTCACCAGCGAAATTTCTAAGTGATTCAAATTATCTTTCCAATTTTTATATTAACCTTTTAGAGAAAGCATTAAGATAATTATAGCTGAAATATCAAAATTTTTAGCTGTTTGTTAATCTAGTCTTACTATCAATTGGAAATCTGATAATTAGATTTGGGGATATACAAAACTCAAGTTCTTTGTAAAAATAGTAGACATATATTCTGTGTAAGGTTTTAAACTAATACAGGTTCCACACAAAAATATCTTAGTCTCATATACAATTATATACTCATAAACTAGAAAATTTCATATACTCAACTACATTTAATAAACACAAGAGAGCTAAAAAGGAAATCATTAAGGCAATTACAATTATTAGGTGTATTTCATTTTACATAGGACAAAATTTCATGAGAACTACTCTGGAGAGATAAAAGCTTAGAAAAAACTCTCGGAAAGTCTATAAAGTCATAAATAATTCAGAGAGAAAACCTGGACTCATTGCTAATAACTTAAAAAATAGTACCCAATAAAACTCAAATAAAGTAGCAATAGAGTAAAAATTATTAGTTTGTTTTTAAGTAGTTAAGTTCGAGTATATCCTCAAATATCCATTAACAGTTAGAACTTAATGTCACAGAATGAAATTATAGACCTTCCTCCCTCAGAAAAGATCTGCTGATACCACTGTCAAACTCAAAAACACTGGTGTAAGATAACATTTTTCATATCCTTAATTTATATTGGGTTCTGTACACACCAGTTTTTCTTTAAAAAAGGAAAACGAAAAGAAAGAAAAAAATCATAATTTTTTAAAGAAGTTATTTAGGAAAAGCAATGTGCAGCAAATATTGCACAAAACAAGAGTTTCTGAACTGAACGGTACAACTCATCGGTTTTAAGAAACCTCTAGACTTGTTCTGTAATCTTTAATAGACTGAAAACTCCATGTAAAAACATATAAATAGGCTTACTTAAAGCTTACCTCCTTTTTTTTTTAATTTTTCTATATTGAGAAAATTCTTAAGTGGGAAAAAAAAATCTCTATAGGTTAATTTTTGAGATACATATCTAGTAAATACCAAACAGTAATCAAAAGAAAAAAATTTCTCAACCTCAAAGTTGTAATCCACTTTCCTCCCTGCTCTGCTCTGTCCTCTAAACCCCCAGTTGGTTTGTCATATTTTCTATCTTGCATGCTGCTTTCTTCTTCGGAATGGTAGCTAATAATAAATCTGGGAGAGGATTTCAGCCTTCTAAAACTAGGCCCCTACAAAAATAATTTATGAATATCTATAATTTGTGAGAAACAAATAATAAGCAAATGCTTTTAAGTTTTACAGTTGTAAAATTCTACCTACAAACTTATTAAAAATAATAATAATAAGATGACACATATTTAAGCTTCTCTGTCCAGGGCTCATAGCTCTAATTGCCTGAGGTTTTTTTTTCTTTTTTTCTTAGAATTACACTTATGTTGCATCTCTATGACTACATGTGAAAAATATGACTATGACTATATAGTGTAAAATATGACTATTTTAACTGGGCCTGGTAGACTCATTATGTAGGATATACAAATGATTACAAAAACGTGACTACTACATGGTAATTTCTCATGATTTACGTAACAACATAATATTTAGTGTAGTCTAAATTGCCAGAAGAGTGGTGGTTCATGCCTGTAATCCCACAACTTTGGGAGGCTGTAGTGGGAAGATTGCTTGAGCCCAGGAGTTTGAGATCAGCCTGGGCAACAACACATCTCTATAAAAAAAATTAAAATTAAAAATAAGTAGTAAATAAACTGCCATAGGGAAGCAACATAGAAATGAGTTCTAGCCTCATAACTGAGGCAATAGAAATCCCAAATATGATTTCTCAAAGTCTTTCAAACAAGTCTTCAGAGCTTTTGGAAGTGATTATAGGCATGCCTGTAGTTATAATACAGACTCATCCACGGGGACTTTTCAAAATGTCATCAATTACCTACCATCCACACATAGAATTAGGTAAAATAGATGCAAAGAAGTTCATGTCATTGGAGGAAAAAAGAATCCCAAAAAAAGACATAACACACTTGGACATTTCTGCTGCATTAGTTACATTAGTTAAGTTTGTCATAATGTTTTAAGGCAACATAGATATAATCTTGTCCCTAAACTAATATGTCTTGTTCTACAGGAGGCCAAAATGCAATCTGAAGACAGAAAGAAAGAAAAATAGAAGGGAAGGAGGAGAAAGGAGAAAGAAGAGAGGAAAAAGGAAGGGAAGGAAGGGTCTAAGAAGGAAGAATGAAACAACCTAACTTTAGATTATTGTTGTTAGGCTTCTTATGGCACTGACAGACTGATTTCTCATCTATGGGTTAACAAACCTATGTTTTTCAAATCTTCCAACAAATGCTCAAACAAATCTTATAAATGAGTCTAAATTACAGGCTATTAATATTAAAAGCACACCCTTAAAATCAAACATAAACAAGAAAAATTACCTCACTAACACAGTAAAGTAACACTAATGTATTTATTAGTAGTATAACAGTTGTTGCTAAACAACACTTTAGTAAACATTACTCAGTGATATCTAGTATTTTTGTAGGCTTTACAATTTACAATCTACCTTCTAATATATTATCTCAATTTGATCTACAACAATCTTGATATTTAAAATGCCTATCTTTAATTTTTTTAACTATTGGAAACTGTGTTTTATACATCTGAAAATAAGCAGGGCAATTAAAATTGAGTTTGACATTTTATCGTCGACAAAATAATACTTTATAAAATTGGCAGGTGAAGTCAGCATTGGTGACAAATTATTACAAGAGTAACTCCAGTGACAAATTACTGAAAGTCTTAAAAATGTAAATACATTACAAGACAATGGTGAACATATGATTTCACATAAACAAAAAAATAGCTAAAATATGATTGTACCCAGCACCCTCTTTATAATACCATTCTTTTATGGTTGAGCATTTCAAATGTTATAAAGAGGAGTTGTTTTTAACTTGAGGGCAGCTATTCTTAATTCTGTGGTGTTTTTAAACTGTGTATTTATAGGAGAGAGCCTTATAATGAGGGTGGAGAGTATTAAAAGCCACACTACACACACAATAGGCCATCATGCATTTTAACCCATTATTAAACTTACCCCTCTTTTGAGGCTTCTGAAAGAAGGAATTCTGGGCTTCCCTGTTTTTATTTCATTCATACAATAATGCACGGGCTCAATGGAGAATGTGAGAAACTGGGACCCATTAGGAGTACTGGATGTGAATAAACTAGTAGGGGTTAAGGGTGGGGACTGTGGCTAATATGGAAATAAAGAAAGGAATCAATAAGCCAAATGTGCATAGTTTTTTCCTAAATGAAAATTCTATTTTTGGCAACATACTTTTCACAAAATAAATCTCAAATAAAGTTTTCTGTAAAAATATTATGAGAAAGTAAACATAGTTTTGCCCAAAACTATCATTTAAAAAAATCAAATTTACTTTTTAAAATGTACCATTTCACTTGATTACTTTTTACACTGGACAAATTAGAAATACAGAGTACACACATTATATTGTCAAAGAAAGCAATATGGCCTAGATTTTAAAATTCTCTTCTAATTTCTAGAATATTAGCACTACCATGGTACTTGTCAAGAAATAAAGCTGGCAGCTACACCTAAAGTTATCTAAACAGGTAATGTCACACATAAAATATTAAAACTATAACTGATTATTATCAAAAATAGGCAAACAACTTTTCATTACATTAATGGCTTTCCTCTCAGGCTGTTTCTATTTCATCCTTATTTCACCTTTTTAATTCCAGTATTCCTTCTATATCTAAGCTCTTCTAGCTACCTTGATCTGACTAAAACAGGTTTTACCTCTCAACTTCTTGACTGGACAATATTATTAAAAGCATAAATAAAGCATGAGTTAATTATAATTGTGCTTTTAAAGATACAGGTATATTATAATGAGTTAAATTTTAATTTTAGCTACACTCATATGCCATGATCAAAAAATGAATTAATCAAGTAGACTTTAATAAATATAGTGCATCAGATTAAAAGTATTTCTCTATTCTCCTCACTAATAAGACACTAGTACAACCATTTAATTGATAAGAAAGACAAAGCACCCATCTATTTCATTTGCTCACATGCTGACCTAGATCTATCTAAAATAAAGAGCACATCAGAAGGCGGGTTCTAACAAGAAGTCAAGAGTGAGATTCTCTTACCAAACTAGAAATTGTTTTAAACTTCAATTAACCAAGAAGACTGAACTCTTCCCATTAAAAACTCATATGGATGATAAAAATAATTTTAGTAGTATGATCTGTCAAATCTAATTTGACATGTGTTATGGCTGTGGTCAATCATTCATTCCATTTGAGAATTGCAATTTTAGTGGTATTTTAGTTAGATCATGTTTCCTTAAAAATTCTGATGGAAACTACATACAAATGAAACTTCAAAAGCATATAATTTAACTAGATATTAACAACTTTGTTAATACTCTTACCCATTATTAAGTGGTAATCAAATGTTAAATCCATAAATAACTGTTACTATTAAGGTATTTCTAATATAAGTGAAAGGTTAACTGAATCATTCAAATATTTATTCTCCATTAATGGTAAATCATTTTCCATTCAATACCCACACTGTTTTAGTTGGTACACTTAAACTGATTAGCATATAAGAATTTTATGACTTTTACCTTTGGTTTCTTTCCAAAGAGCCACAATTTGCCCTTGGCCTTTCCTACTGTGGTTTTGGCATCCATCTTCCCACTCTCCTGTTTGGATGCACTGATAGTCCCATCAGAAATGGTTCTATATATATGTTGACTGTAATCTTCAAATGGAAAGTCTCCTGGAGGTTCAAAACCAGATTTGAAGGAGTCTACCACCATTTGAGAGTCCTATACAAAAGAAACTAAGTTTTAAAACTGTTTCACTTGCTCATAATTCTACATTAGCTTTCATACCTTTATTCAGTAGAAGAAAACAACAAATATGTTTAAATAAATAATTCCACAGTAATCATTAAAGTAAATAATTTATTCCCATGAATGTGTAACAAACCCAAAATATTTTAATCCCAATATACTTGCAAATTACCACTTAACTAATTTATAATATTCATAAAATGTTTTTACTTGGTAGCTTTAATGACCTGAAATTCATCTGAAGACTACTTAGCTGAAAAAGACCTGACAAAAAGAATACAGAAAGAGGCTATCATCAAGTAGAAACGTTGAGAAGTTTCAAAGCAAAAAGGCTTTTTGCTTTAAGAGACAGATGCCAACAAAGAAGCTAATCTTTGAAGTGAGGAAAGAACATCTAACTGTAAAAGAGAGTAAAAGATGAGTAGGAAAAGCTTTCTAACTAATTCAACATGGGAAAAGACAAATACATTGAATACATACTGTGGAATGTTAATAGAGCAACAGGGGAAAGATCTCATAAACACTACTGAGTACAAAAAACGTTTGAAAGTAAAGTCTAATACCATGTACTTAAAATTTTTAAACTCACATAAGTATTGTTTTTAGATATATATACCTCTACCTGAATGCTTTACTGACATCTTAAACTCATTATTTTCAGAGTATCTCTACAAACTCCTTCCCATCCCTAACAACAACCTCTCCTCTTCTGTTGCCGATTTCTGTTAACTGTACATTTTGCCCTTTAGTCAAAAGTCATCCTTAAAAGTCATAGCTTACTTTTGTCAGTAATGCTACCCTCAGCAATCATTTGCTTAGGGTAATTAGAGAGAAAAGGGCTCTAATGATATTGTATAAACCTGTATCCAGCCATGCTCAAATAATATATGCACTTTGGAATTTCCAATTAAAGAAGCCAAAAACCCTCTTTTCTAAATTTAAGAATTCTATTAGCTGTTACAGAAAGGATCCTCACTAATATAATATCTACTTCATAGGTTCATTAAGACTAAAATATGTGGCACATATCTGATACCCTCAAACACCAGTTCTCTTCTCTTGTCACTGCTTTTCCTCAGTTTCTGCCAACCATGCTTTTTGATCACTCAATCAACATTTACTGAGATAAAAGATCACTAGTCCTTAATCAAGATACAATGTGATTACCTATATTTCCCCAAGGGGAGGCGGCCTATGCTGTTTCATCTGCACATAATGCCTCCTTCCTCCTCCTCATGGGTCATCACTCCATATGCTACCCACGTTTCTTGATCCAGCTCAAGTGCTAAAGGCAACTCTGACCACAACCTTCTCTAAATTTTCACTAAACAAATAGTATAACACAATTTGTAACACACAGTTCCTAGGTTAGACTCTTTGATAAGAACTGAAAACTTAGTGGGAGAAGGGAGTTAGAAATCTTTTTTTTTAAAAGAAAGAATTAGAACTTTTGCATTTAGAATGAACTTAGAACTCAAAGGAATCTATTGCAAGACATTATGCTACAGAATATAATTTAGAATCACACATCAGATTACTTTATCCCTTTCTCAACTCATTTCACTAACTTAAACTGCACACCTAAACCAAACAGATGCATTCAAAGATAATTATGTAGCACTTACTCGTCTTTCATCAACAGATTTTGCTGCAAGAATCATTCCTTCCAAACATTTTGAAATGATAGGAATAACTTTGCGTTCTGAGTCAGCAAATCCTCTGTAACACTCACTGAGTTTAATAGTCCTTCGTTCGTCCATTTCTTGTAGTTGCTAATAATCAAGAATTTTTTTAAAAAGAGAAAACTGAATTTTTCAATCATTCTAAAGGAGATCAATTAGTGATCCCCCACCAAAAAATAAAGATTTCTACCCTCATAGTTACGCTGTTGTTGTTAATACCTTTTAACAAGTGTTACTGACTCATAATACTTAAAACCTGAGGTGTGGTAAACAGCAAAATAAATTTAAAAAAAAAATAGTAAGGCTCTTAATATTGTTTTCCTAGAACCAGATGACACTGGGATTCCAGCCTTCTAAAAGGATCCCTTACTGGCTATCAGCTCCCTGCCCCATACTACTGCCACCTTTTACTCTTCAATTAGAGTATTTCTTGTTTATGCTTCCAGGAAACATTTCATTTGATGACAAAATTCTGGTGCTTTTTTAAAAACTTTTTTATTTTTTAATTTTTTTTTTTTTTTGGCAATTGGCCCATAACATATACAAGTCTGAGACTTTTTTTTTTTTTTTTTTTTTTTTTTGAGGCAGAGTCTTGCTTTGTCTTTTGACTGGATGGAGTGCGGTGGCGTGATCTTGGCTCACTGCAACCTCCACCTCCTGGGTTCAAGCAATTCTCCTGCCTCAGCCTCTCGAGTAGCTGGGACTATAGGCATGTGCCACCATGCCCAGCTAATTTTTGTATTTTTTAGTAGAGACGGGGTTTCACCATGTTGGCCAGGATGGTCTCCATCTCTTGACCTCGTGATCCGCCTGCTGGGATTATAGGTGTGAGCCACTGCCCCCAGCCAAGTCTGAGACTTCTAACCTCAAGTTTATTCAGGATACTTTGGTAAGACCTGGCTGGACCAACAGTCCATACTCATTGTTTATCAACAGGTACCCAGACCTACTGCAGTATACGGCTCAGAGCTGGGAATACATGAGGAAAAACAGGAAGTCACAAGCTCAAAGTGGCACATAAAGAATCCTCACAACTGAAAATTCACTGGCACATGCCACTAGGAAATATGTTGGAACACATGAAGTCCAACAACTTAAAGGCTTTTTTTTTTTACATATCCTATTTGCCAGCACTGACCTTTCTGTTCGTTGAAAGCAGTTACACTGCTTGTGTCCCCAAACTCCCACAGCCTAGGACTTTGAGACCTGTATTTTCACAGAAGAATTGCTCCATAGAAAGGTCCAAATGTAAGTATCAGGCCCAAAACACAAAAGGTAGTTTATCTCCGAGTTATAGTTTCCCCAGAATATGGAGACTTAACTATTAAGCCTAGAAAAGCACCACAGTGAAGACTGGCAGGCTTGGTCCTCTGGATTCAGTGACCAGAATTCTGGTTCCCACTCCAGTTCACCAACTCTCACTGTGCTTCCTTTGTATTTCCAACTCGCCTTATAAAGAGGAAAAAGTATACCTGGGCTGACATTCTTCCCATGTAAGCTCTGCTCTTTGAGATACTACCTCATCAACACTGTTTTACTAAATCCCTTTTCTGTAATTTCTCTTCTTTCTAGAAAAGGCAATTAAATAATTTAATCCTCATGAAAATTCTGAGGTCTTTTTTACCTGAGGCTGTTTTGCAACTGTTATCATCAAGTGATGACAGACAGGATTTATAAGCAAGCTCAAAGTCTGAATTACATTTATCATCTAACAGAGTCAGCATGACAAGCAGGCAAAACCCACGCTAGCAAATACATTTTGTAAGATTTATTTCTGCCATCTGGACTGATGCCAATGACTCTGGTTTGGTATAAAAAAGCTACATCTCAATTCTAGGTGAACAGATTACAATACACAAATGCAATTAATTCTTCTTTGTCATGTCAAAATACTTAATGATACAGTATTTACATGTTTCTTACAAATGTCATTGTTTAAGTAAACTGTTTATAACACTAATAGTAGATATGTAGGAAAATGTGTGACTTAAAAGTTAGAAAAAACTTGTTTTCAAATCTATAATCATAAAGGAATCTCTCACCCCTAACCTTGATGACTAGTGAATCTAGAAAGATTCTGATGTCTAAGATTTACAAGTTTTATATTTAAACACCAGCTCTTCCAACTCTAAAACTAGATTAACTTCATATCTAAGATTTACCTTGTAAATCTGAGGAATCACTACATAAAAATGTTTGTGTTGTTCTCCATTAAAGTTTTGTAATTGTGCAGCATATTCATTTTTATTTTCATCAGCCATATGTGTGCGCAGATTCAACTGCTGTTTGGCCTAAGGGCAAATTGGTCGAAATTATTACCAAGAACAACAACAAAATCACAACAATTCACTTTTCTGAAAATTATACTAAAACTAGATTTTATCAATGGAGAAGCCAACACCTGACATCAAAAGAATAATGAAGTGGCATGACTCTTTTGAACTATTAATACCATTTAAAATATAAGGAGACACTTGCAGATCTTATTGTCAGAGAGGTCTCCTTATTACAATATTCTTCCCTCCCTCATTACAATAGTATTCTTTGATAGCAATAAGCCACTCTAATATAGACTCTCCTTACCAAATCCAGATAAAAAAATAAACAGATGAAAATCTCATAGTTTGAAATAGTGTGCTTTTAATCAGAAGAGAAAAACAGGTAGCTTTAGGAATATTTTCATATTGTTAAAAAAGTTAACAGTAAAACATTTCTTTATGATCCACCTATATCCAACTAAAATATGGAACTTAAATCACAGTGAAACTAAATAATATGATTTTTGAATAATGCAACATTCAACAGTGTTTCCACCTATGTGTAGAACCACAGATACTTTAAGGAATGCTTGTTTAAGGAATATAGTTCTGTTCCTCTTGATCTCTTGCACAAAGTCAAATTACAACAGTTATTCTCTAACTAATTAGTTATTACCCCATCAACACATCTTAGCTTTCTAACCTATCTTGGAATAGGACAAAAACTCAATTCCAGTAGCAACTACATCTTTCCTCTAAATTTGAATGCAGCTAAGATATTGTAATAAACTAACACATATTGCTTTCTCAGACCAATACGTACAATTTAAAGTTGGCAAATATTTGTATATTTTAGACTTAGATACAGTGTATCTCTTGAGTAAATTCTAATACTGTACTGATGCAAATGTCGTGACTACTTTCCTTACGCAAATAATAATATGTTGACATTAAAGTCGGAGTACTTCTTACCTTTTCAACATCTGCCTTGGTTGCATTAGTATCATTATCCAATCTTTCATAACTCTGTTGTGCCTTTTCTGCCTCTCTACATTCTCTTTCAAACTTCTTTTTACTCTGTTAAAAAAGATTAAAATATCACACTGAGAAAATAAAATTAGGCTAACTTCATTTAAGAAATAACTTTAGATAGCATTAGGAGAAAAAACTAACACAGAGGATGGGTTGATGGGTGCAGCAAACCACCATGGAACATGTATACCTATGTAACAAACCTGCATGTTCTGCACATGTATCCCAGAACTTAAAGTATAATAATTTAAAAAAGAGAGAAAAAAGAAATAACTTTAAAATGTGCCAATGTGTATTGTGTGGAAATGAACTGCACACTAAGTAAAATTTGTCCTTTCTAAATTAGAAAATAACTTTCACTATTACAACCAATCTACATTCCTTAAATATCAGACATTACAGACTATGAAGAAAAAAAACATAGGCATGACTGAGTTAATATTTACTATGCATCTCATTCAAAAAATGTGTGTTTTATACTTTTTATGATAAAAAATATAAGTCCTCATCTTCAGGAGGACTTTTTTGGTTTGGTGTTTTTGGTTCAGTTGGTTTGTTTTGGCATTTGTTTTTATATTTTTTTGGTGAGACCCAATGTACCTTGGGATATGGAGTGTCCCTCCAAAGTGGTTTTATACTGTTTTTTTCCAGGTGTCTCACGAAGACCATCAGCCCAGACCCCAAATCTTTTTAAATTTTATTTCATTCAAATTATTATGACTTTGTAAAAGCTATTCACAATTGAGCCATATAAAATGTATGTCATATTATATTTCCTTTCCTACATAATTTTTTGGAATTCTGGAGTTAATACATGTCTTCATTTTTTCAATTTGCTTAGTTTCCAATGCACTTATCTCTAATTCAACACCGGTTTTTTCCAGTTCTTTAAATCTGTCCGCAGTTAATTCTAACACATTAGGAATTCTATTGATTTTATTTTCTTGATAAATCTCTCCCAAAGGCTTCTAAACTTGCTGAAATTTGAACTCATTAACTAGGCCTAATGCATACTTGTTACCTTAGCATTTCTCTCCCCCATCAACCTGTGGATTCATTTCACCTCTATCTTTGTTTGGATCTCCTATTTCCTAGTTTTATGCTTTTTCCTTTCTTGATTCACTTTCTCATTTTGCTATAACACATTCAGTAGCAGCCTCCTAAAAGGTCTGCAGGAGATAACTGAATCTCCATGGCTAAAAATGCCTTTACCATCATTTTTAATCAACAAAATTTGGCTGGATTTAGAACTCTAAGTTGGAAATCATTTTCCTTCAAAAACTTAAGAAGTATTGCTCCACTATTCTTCTGGCTTCCTGTGTGACTATCCTGTCTATTCCATTCTGATTCCTGATCCATTGTATAAACCATGTTTATTTGTTTGGGGTTTTTTCTCCCTAGAGGGTGGTAGAATCTTCTCTCTCTCCAAAGTGTTCTGAAATTTCAAGAGATGTGGACCCACTGTGCCAAGCACCTGGAATATCCTTTCCATCTGGAAATTCATGTCTTTCAGTTCTGGGAAAACTTTCTTGAGTTATTTTTGTCCTCTTCTATGTTTTCTCTTTTCTAGTATGTTTATTATTTTGGAAATGAACCTACTGGATGAGTCTTCTAATTTTCTATATTTTCAATGTCTGTCATTTTGCTCTACTGGGGTATTTATTAAACTTTATCTTTCATTTTTTTCTAGTGGGCTTTTTTTTCCTACTATCATAAAGTTATTTTTTGTTCTTTATATGTTTCTTTTAAAATAATACCTTATTCTTATTTCATGGATGTAAAATTTTCTCTATTCCCTTTGAGAATATTAGCTAACAGCTGCAGGTCTTTTCCTTGTTTGTTTTTGCATTTTAATTTTCATTTCCTTTCACAGTCACATTGACTTCTTTCCTGCATATTAGTTCTGGTCTCTGATGTGCACATTAGATGTCTTCTTTAAATATCTGGGGATCCTTGGATATCTGCTCTTATTTAAAAAGCTGTTGAAAGCTCCACAGATGGGGCTTTATGGATCATGATATTTTCCTCCAGGGTGACATGGCCAGGTAGTTTGTTTCCTTGGAAAAATCTGGCATCAGTTCTTATAAACTTTTTCTCCCTAACTGATTAGATTACCCTGAAAGACTTCCAATTTCTTGCCTGGAAAATTCATACCTTGCAACCTGTGCTCTGAGAATTCCTCAGAAGAAGCAAGCAGGGGATCTCAATATTTTGTATTTATCTAACCTCCTTTATCAAACAAGTTATAACCTGGAAATCCAAGCCCTTAGCAAGTACCAGGTCCAGGAAACCATTATACCTCAAACACCCTGTCCCCATTTTTCCAAATGCCACTGTATCAGCTCAGACACCTATTGCTCTGGATTTGTTTACCCATGGTTCCCTAGTAGCTAGCAATTTCCCTTTCTTTCAAGTAACTAAGAGTTTAAAATACAATTTTAAAATACAATAGCTGTTATATGGAGCCATTTGTAGTCAAAAGATTTCTTAGTTCAGTTTGTAATATAGTTATAACCAGATAGGCCTATAACTTACATCAAATAAATGCGCTCCAGAATTTTTTACAAATTTATTTAAATGTAGGCTTTATTCTATACAGGTATTTTGATTAGTATAAGACACCAAATGAGATACTTGTAATTTACTCGAAGCCCCTGAAATATACAAATACTCATACATAAAGTCACTTTGCTATGAAAATTAAGTTACCACACTTCATTCTCTGAAACTGAGTTCAGAACAGTATTTTCCAATCAAGCAACTACAGGCTACTAATTTTGGTGCAAACTGAGGCTACTTATATACAAAAGTATTTTTATATTTGGTATCTTATTTGTGGAAAAACACATACCTAATAATTCCTTGCAAAAGCAAAAGAACTAGCAGTACAATAATATTAAAAATGTTCCTTCCCTGAAAGATAATATAACGTTACACGATATAGAAATATACTCCAGAAAAGATTTTTTTTCCCTTCATCCTTGGTGTGGCAGATGAAGAACAGTCACTTCTACTCCCCTACTCTTGCTTAGCAGAGCCTGCCCTCCAATACAGAGGCAGAAAACAGTTAATACTTGCTGTCCTAGACTCCCCACAGCCAGGGCAGAGGTAAGTAATCTAATTCTGTCAAAGGCACCCAGAGGAAATTTGCTGGGGACTTTCTGGGAAAGTTTTCCTTCCCTGATAAAAAGGGATAGTTGGAAGTGATTTCCCACCTCCGGATGAAACTGAATGAGGATATGGTGTTTAGCTGTTTAAGCCTACTGTTGACCTTAAGGAGACATGGCTGAGGAAGAGAGCACCTGGTCAAGATGGCAACATAGACAGATGAAAAGGAGACGGAGCCTGGTGACATCCTTGGGCTACTGACTAACTATGGAACTGCTCCATTTCTGAGCTGTGCTCTTATAAAATTGCATGCTCTGTTACTTGGAGCCTCCTAACTGATGGACCTGGCACCTCTGATGCTTCTGTCTTCTTAATCTCTGACCATTCCTTTAAGACCTCCTTTACAGGCTCTTCTGTCCTGACCTTAAATGCCAGTACTGCCTACTTTATTTATCCCAAGGTTAATAACTGTCTTTTAATTTTTTTCCTCAATTTTTAATACTCTGTCACTAATTCAACCTGTCTACCAGTTCTTTACATTGCCTCACAATTATTTCAAATGTGTTAGGAATTCTACAGTTTCATTTTCTTGACTAAACAGGAAGACATGGAACTAGGAAATATGATCCTACATTTGTTTCTACATATTAAACAGAAATTATATTGGTTAGTTTGCCTCACTAGACTGCAGGTGCTACAAAAACAAGAACCATGTCATACTTACTTTTGTACCTCCAGAGTACATGTCAAGGATACTTTTCAATAAACACAAGTAGAGCTGAACTCACCTTTTTTTATAGTATTGTTAATGCCTTAAAGAAATCTCTCCTACATTTTTGATGCTTCTTTCTTACGACCTCTAAAACTTTCACTTAACAACTGTCAATTGTTCTAAAGGCAAGTTGGTACCTATTAAGAATAATCTGTGCCAACACCAATTTTTAAAGGAACCAACGACTCATGAATGTAGGAGTATGTTATTTTGTGCAAATGAAAACACACACACACTCATTAGGTGGTAGATACTAAGGATGATAGTAAAGGCAATTTAAAACTTAATCAACATAAATACTTTGTAAAGTCTTGCTGAAACCAATTAGAAAATCGAAATGAAAATAAAAACAGATTATTAATATACCTAAGAACTCTCAATCAGCACTGGTGATTAGAATATTACATCAATGATAGTTACATAGTAGAAATGTAATCAAAGTTTTGAATATGCATTTTTAAAAGGGAAAGAAAACAGGCTGAAAGCAATGGAAGTATATGCATGAGATTTTTAATCTCAAACTACTTTTTCTAACAAGCACAGGCTAAACTGATTAACATGGAAAAACTCTCTTCGGCATAATTTTCAAGGAATACGCAGTGCCAACCAGAGAAACATGCTAGTAAAGAGTAAACTGTTCAATAACTTGAGGGTTCAAAAAGAATATCTTATACTACAGAATATCATTTAATAGAGCTTTTTTTTTTTTTTTACTCTAATCCCATGACACAGATTATAGAGCATTTTATGTAAAGGCAACTGCAGTGTTCCATGTGAACATCTTGTTTTTCAAATTATTCATGTACTAGAGCATTTAAGAAAAACTACATGAGGAAGTGCCTTGGGGAAATTTTTAAGTAAATAATTATTATGCCTTTACAATTTTGCCCTACAAAGTACTTTATTTCCTGCATTGGGATGGTCTCTATTAGCAGGCCAATATCAGGAGCATTTATAAAATTATACAATGACTGAACTGGAAGAAACATTTCATATTATCTCGTTCACTCTCTTCATTTTTCACATGCTAAAAAATGAAGTCAAGAGAAATCAAGTGCTAAGTTAAAGGTAAAAAAAGAACCTTGATTATTCTCAGTCCTCAGTCAAATGGTCTTCTAAGACATATCACCCTTGCCCTCTTACTTCTATCCTCTATTAATACTTTATAGTAACTACTTTAAAGTAAAAAAAAAAAAGAAAGAAATCTCCTTAAATGTTCACAATGATTGAAGATTATAGAGTTCTTAAGTATAGAGTTACAAAGGTCAAGAAAAATGACAAAATGATCTCACATCCTCTATTTACACTATATTGACTATTATGCAATAATACCAATGTCAAATTATTAATAATACACTGAGAAACATTAAAGTCAAATAGATATGAAGCATAAAAGAATTTAGGGCTAATCTAGTCTACAAGATTTTATGTTAACCATGAAAACATCATAACTCACATTATCCATCTGTTTCCAGCACATGTCAAGATATTGTTGAGCTTTTCGTCCTTCTTGCAGATGCTGAAGATTATAACCATGGCCAAAAAAACAAAATAAAACAAAACAAATAAAAATAATTACATTTAAACACTAAAGTCTAAAGTCCCCAAAAGGCTTTTCACTTTATTTTTTTTTTCAAGGTACTAATTATAACTTTATCAAGACTTAGGAAGAAAGCAAAACTTCCTAAAAATGTATTTTATAGGATATTGTCTTAATACTTTAAATATAACCTTGAAAACAAGCACAATTTTCAGAAAAATAATGATTGTCTTGAATTGTGGATGACAAACATTTTTTATAAAAGGTCAGATAAATACTGTAGGCTTTTAAAGCCACACTGTCTCTGTGACACTCAACTCTGCTAATATAATGCAAAAGCAGCCACAGGCAATATAAAAGTCAATGAATGTGGGTCTGTTCCAATAAAATGTTATGTATGGACACTAAAATTTCATATAATTGTCAATGTCATGAAATATTATTCTTTTTTCAACCATCTAAAAATATAAAAATCATTCTTAGCCTATGGCAACTAGCAAACAAAACCAAGCACTAGGTTGGGTTTGGCCCATAGGCTGTAGTTTGCCAAACTTAAATCCAAAAGAATCATAAATTAGCAAGAGTATTTTGTGATAATTTTTAGCTATAAGAAATGTAGTGAAATAGAAAACCAGTTTATGCTGAACACACCTTTTTAAAAAAAAGTATTTCTGTGCAACTATTTCATATACTACTGCAATTGGATGAAAATTGTAAGAATTACCATTTTTCTTTCAGTTTTCAGATCATGAGCATATCTCATTAATTCACCATATACTCTGTGCGCCATTTCTTCTGCTACAACTTCTCGCTGTCCTGCATAGTCATTTAACTCATTAAGGATATTAAAAAAGGCTACACACGAGGTAAACCTGGCAAAAACATTTCAAAATGGTGAGACTTAATTTTATTTTCATTACAAATGTTGGTGAGGTATGGACTGAATCTAACATTTCACAAATTTTAGCATATTCAACCTAAATCTCAGCTACTAGTTCTAAATTAACTTCATATGGAAAAAATCCTGCATGACGCTCAAGTTGCACACGTCTGTATATCTTCAAGTAGTCTTTCATTTATTAGTAAAGGGATATTGGGGGTCAAAAAATAATAAGAATACTACCTGCAGGCTCTTTTGGCATACTGGAATCTCTTAAGTTGCCAACTGACTGGCCTGAGCTTGGGAATGAACTTGGTTGGATTCCTAGGCTTGGCAGCTGAACCTGTTGCAGAGATGATGTGCTTGCCAAATGCATCTCGATGGCTGATCTACAGAACAATTTTGCTATCAGCTCTGGACACAGCTGCCTGTATGCCTGCCCATATCCTGAATGGAAGTGAAGTGCCATTATATTGACACCAAAGGGGATAGAAGGGTCAAAAATAAGGGTAAAAACGTGTGTGAGGGAAGGAGAGAAACAAAGAGAATCACTGTATTAATGTATATATCTACTTTGAACATACTGCGGAACACTCTCTTACAGCTGAAGATTAACAGCTCAGATAGGACTCCATTAACACTAAACCTGAGAATCCTAACAACTGACAATTATATACAGAGTTGTTTGTTCGTAAGTCTAGTCTCTTCTTGTTTCTGCATCTAACCAATCATCCACATATTCCTCTTTAAGACCACCAAAAAACTCATAAGTGATTTCTAACCTTTTTATTTATTTCTAACGCAAAAACTCTCAGTGCTTTCTAACATCCCTGTATACCAATTAGTCAAATTGTTTTACTACCTATAAAAGTAAAAGCAAGAATCTAAGAAGCCAACAACTATGTAACAAAGTGTGGAAAATATTCTTTTCTTCTGCAGACTAAATCATTCAAGTGGAGTCCTAGTCTACATTTTAATTGAAAATCTGTATTTGACTATTCTAGAAAACCACTGATCAAGCCCACCGCAGTATTTATCCTCATAAAACATTAACAGTAGTTCCCTCTTTCATAAACATTAATTTTTAAATTAAACTTTATAAAATCTTTATAAAAAGCTAAGAATATATTTATCTTACTAAATAATAAAAATATAAGTATTTTTAAATTTTTTAATATGCATTAATGAACAGGTATGTAATTTACCGTGGCTCTTCATCTTTGGATGAACGTTTGGGGCAGTACTTCTTAACCAGATTTCTATAGGAAGAAGATTTTTTAAAATTTATTAAAAATTTCAACTGTTGTTACAATTGAAATAGTCTAAGTTTTCAATTTCATTCAATCATGAATTTTATGATATAAAACAATTAAGACAGCAATATGGTCTCTACTCCATTAACATCATAATATGTAATCATTACTTACATTTTGTTCTTAAAATACTGATATCTGGAGAAAGAAAGGTTATTTCTACATTTTCATATGAATGTAATCACAACAATTTGGTTGATGTTACTATCAAATAAGAAAAGAGTTAAGAGGAAGAATAGAAGAAACAAAGTACAGTTGGCCCTCTGTATTCCAGGGTTCCACAACCACAGATTCAACCATGGGTCAAAAATATTCAAATAAGTAAATAACAATACAGCTATAAAAAGTAATACAAATTTAAAAACCAATACAGCCTAACAAATATTTACATAGCATTTACAATGTATTAGGCAGTCTAAGTAATCTAGAGATGATTTAAAGTATGAGGAGAATGTGGGTAGGTTATAGGCAAATGTTATGCCGTTTTATACAAGGGACTGAGCATCTTTGGATTTTGGTACTCATGGGTCTGGGAACCAATCCCCCTAAGGAACAATTACACTCAGTATGTGAAACTGAGTCAGGGCAAAAAGAAACATTTCAAAGAAATATCATCACTTCTTTTGTTTCACAAACTGGGGGCTTTAATACTAACTAAGGTAAAATGTAATCAGATGCTGACTCAAAGGATAAAACAACAATTTGTCACCATCTCCATAACTCTACTTTTATATGAAAATCATGATGTAACTCCTTACCCTTCTCTTTTCTAGGCAAATGAATTACATTCTGACTTGTAACTATTTTTGCCTTCATCCATGTCTGTTCTTAACATTCTTACAGTAGAATGCTACCTTATTTCATCCTTTCAAAATCAGAAAGAGACTAGCATATGGACTTTGGAGCCAGATTGGACTGACTACCTTTGTTTGAATCCTGGTTTGTTTGTTTGTTTGTTTGTTTATCGAGATGGAGTCTCACTGTGTTACCCAGGCTGGAGTGCAGTGGTGCAATCTCAGCTCACCGCAACCTCCGCCTCCTGGGTTCAGGCGATTCTCCAGCCTTAGCCTCCTGAATAGCTGGGATTATAGGTGCATGCCACCACACCTGGCTGATTTTTTTATTTTTAGTAGAGACAGGGTTTCACCATGTTGGCCAGGCTGGTCTCGACTCCTGACCTCAGGTGATCCACCTGCCTCAGCCTTGCAAAGTGCTGGGATGAGCCACCAGCCCAACCTGAATCCTGGCTGTTTTATGTAGTACCTGTGTGACCTTGGACAATGTGCCTAACTTGTCTCTGTCCCCTCATTTCCTATAAATGGTACAAACAGTACCTACTCCATACAGTCAGGAGAATTAAATGATATAAAGTGCTTTATACCCTGAGTCTCAAAGTATGGTCAACCTGGGTCCAGCAAGGGTCCATAGACTCTTTGGTAACAATCTACAATGAGATAAGTACAGAAGTTGGGATTAACTGTATTTCTTTTGAATCTAATAATTAAAAATTAGGGCCTATATTCTGTATGTCTCCTTTATGTCACGTTTCTAGTATTTAATTTTTATTGTATTTTACTGTATATTACAATACAAAATACAATACAAAAATTTATATATTTATAATATAAAATTTACAATACAAAAATCTATATAATATTTTACTGTATTTTACAAAAGTACACAATGGATTGGAAATTAAAAGAAACTGGTCCATCATCACAAACAATTTGAGATGCACTGCTTTAAACTATAAGCAGTTTTAAAGTAAGTGGCCCTACTATCTTTCAATACTATAAAAGAATCACTGTCTTAATTATTCTCAGATTAGTATCAATTACTTCCACTTGAATCAATTTATTCATTCTACAAATTGTCTATTATGTGGTAAGCACCATGCAAACTACTAGGAGCATCATAAATAAAAGAGGACCCATGAGCAAGAGACTTATACTCTATTGAAAGGAGACAAGTATACACCAATAATTGTAATATAGAGCATGGTAAGTGCTATGATAAAGATATACGAAGAAAAGGAAGACCTAACACCCAGAGAGGGGTGGATAAAGAACAGGCAAGACACTGAGAAAAGAGTTCAGATCAACATGTATTGAGTTCCTACCACCAAGAAACCCATAGTTGTCACTGATTGTAAAGTTAGAGACAGCATGAAAGCATTAGCACTTCAACCACTCTAGGGTGCAACCATAGCTCACTGTAGCCTCAAACTCCTGGGCTTAAGTGATCCTCCTGCCTCAACCTACCAAGTAGCTGGGACTACAGGCACACACCATCATGCCTGACTAATAATATCTATATATACTTTTTAAAGATACAGGGTTTCACTACATTACCCAAGCTGGTCTCGAACTCCTGGCCTCAAGTGATCCACCTGCCTTGGCCTCCCAAAGTACTGGGATTACAGGTGTGAGTCATCCTTCTCGGCCTTCAAAGCTTTGCAGATATTTAACATGTCACTACATTAATACATGTACATAATTTACAAACTGCGCAGTCATATGCTCAAACATTTTTTACAGGTGAGCAATAAAAAGTTCAGAGATCTCTGGTCTAGAGAAATCAAATATATGGACACTCTTATATAACATAATATGGTAAGAACAATAGAGGGCTCTGTAAAGAGGGTTCCCCAGGGGTAGAAAGCTAAAATTTCTGATTTGCTGACTGAGCCTAAAGAGATAAACAGGAATTGGGCAACTGGAAACCCCTGGGGGGAGGATTCTGCTCATTAGTGAAGATCTAATGAGCAAAGACAAAGAAGTGGGGGAAAACAGAGCATTTAAGAACTGTAAGTGGGTTCAATGTTGCTGGAACATCAAATATGAGCTAGAGAATTACAAATAGTTAAGGTTGAAAAGTAAGTGGGGAACGAAGCAGAGACCCTTCTAAAGTCATATGAAGGAACTCTGAATAAATACTCTTGACCAGTGGTTATTAATCCTGGTTACCCAAACACTATCAAAACTCACTGTTGTGAATGAGTTAATTTACTAATTCACCCAAATATCAGCAAAGCTACTATCTGCTATAAATTAATTACTTCAGATACTAGACTGACAGAAAGAAAGGGACGAGTCACAGTTAGCAAACTAGTAATTGGGCATGACCTACAGTCCTTTCTACAAAAGAACTCAAAAAGGAAGAAGGGGAAAACATGATGAACAGAATAATTCACTAGAATAGGCAAATTCAGAGACAGAAAATAGATAATGGTTGCTAGTACATGGAGGAGAAGGAAATGACTGCTAACGGGTACAGGGTTTTCTTTTGGGGATGATGAAAATATTCTAAAATTCAATCGTGGTTATGGTTGCAAAACTCTGTAAATACACTAAAAAACCATTCAAGTGTATGCTTTTAGCAAGTGAATCTTACAGCATATGAATTGTACCTCAGTAAAGCTTCTATAGGAGAAGGAGTGGCAGTTGCATAGGCAGTCCATCTGCCACAGGTACCTCTATTCAACAAGTCTAAAATGAAATTTATCTGCTTCTTAATCTTCTTTTACATACCTCTTTTCTTACATTAGTGGCACTACCAACCATCTAGAATCTAGACATTTAAGCCAAAAATTTGACAATCATCCTACACTTTCCCCCACCTTAACACGTTCAATCCCTACAGATTCTATTTCCTAATTACTTTTAAAACAATAATTTTTATAATAAAAAGGAAAAAATACACAAACAGAAGCCCTGTCTTGTGACTACTTTATAAAATTGTTTTGTATACAGATGTGGGAGGACAGACTGCTGGACGCTACTGCAATATCTTGAAACCATGAGGGGAAAGACCAAGAGACGTACGATAATGCCCTGACATCATTGCTGAGCTCTAGAATGCCACTTCCAAATTTGTTACATAAAATGACTCTATTACGTGAAGCTGAAAGCTTCTTAACTGACACTATAGAAGAGTTAAATAAAAATGCCTAGTAGAGATATATAGTAAAAACTAGAACTCTCAAGAAACTGCTGGGATCATGATGCAGATATGAGGGTAAACGTGTAAAGACAGTAACAGAAACAACAAGGAGTTACCATTTGTCGTCCATGTATTATTTGCCAATCTTAATGCTAAACTCTTTATATATAATCTTATGCTTACAACTGCAAGCAGATATTATTAGCCTGACTTTACAGGACTCAGACATATTAAGTGACTTGCCCACAGTCAAATAGCCAGTAAGTGACAAAGCCAAAACCTGCCTCAAACCTGATGCCAACACCTGAGATGGTTAAAATAATGAATGCGAATGAGGCTACTGAAGAAGTATGAAATGAAAGGTAGCTAGAGACCATCTATGAACACAAATTTAACAGGGAAGGAAGAAGAGCTGCTTCAGAAGAACAATAAGGACGAACAGCTAGGAAGATTTGAGGTAAACAAACTATGTCCTACCACCTATTTTTAAAACAAAATTTTATTGGAATGCACTACACTAATTCATGCATGTATTGTCTATGGCTGTTTTTGCATTACAACAACAAAGCTGAGACAACCAAGTTGAGTAGACATATGGGTAACAGAAAACCCAAGAGTCTGTCATTGAAAAGAAGGGATTTCTTTTTTAAAGACGTTCTCAGACACGCCAGGTGAGGTGTCTCACGCCTGCAATCTCAGTGCTTTGTGAGGCCAAACTGGGAGGATCCCTTGGGGCCAGGAGTTCGAGGATGCAATGAGCTATGATCATTGCCACTGCACTCCAGTCTGGGAAAGAGAGTGAGACCCTGTTCCTTAAAAAAAAGAAAAAAAGAAGACAAGACACTTTGGGAGGCCAAGGCAGACAGATCATTTGAGGTCAGGAGTTTGACACTAGCCTGACCAACATGCTGAAAACCTATGTCTACCAAAAATAAAAAAAATTAGCCAGGCATGGTGGCGCACTCCTGTAGTCTCAGCTACTCAGGAGGTTGAGGTACGAGAATTGCTTGAATCTGGAAGGCGAAGGTTGGAGTGAGCTGAGATCGTGCCACTGCACTCCAACCTGGGCGACAGAGTGAGGCTCTGTCTCAAAAGAAAAAAAAAAAAAGAGGAAGAGGAAGAAGAAGAGGAAAAGAAGAGGAGGAGAAAGAAGAGGGTGAAGAAGAAGAAGTTGTTCTAAGAAACAGTCAACTCATCAAAGATAATAAAACAGGTACCTGAAGTATCCACGGAATTTAGCAATTACCAGGTGATTTAACAATGTGGTTATGACAGGCACAGTCTCCAACCTATAAATGGGGTTGTATTCTAGAAATTACTTTTAAGTTCAGTGGTTTGCAAGCACAAACTCATGAACTGCATTAAATAAGTCAAATTTAAGCAAAAAGCATTTCATAGAGTGAGTAGTTTCAAAGATTGACTACATTTTTATATACCAACATTTTAAACATTGTTTAGGGTCCCAGTCTGTAGTGGACACATTTTAACTACCTCTATGACTACCCTTCTTCTGCAACAGCTTGTGGAGACACATTTCTGCTCATCAAAAAGCCATGTTATTTCACACACTTCCCAGCCCCCTAACAGTCTGGTAGAACCACGTGGTCAATTCTGCATTGGGCTATGACCTCTCTGTAAGTACAGGCTGAAGCATTTAGAGCTTGTGTACAACCCTCTGGGCTCCCTTATTCTCTGCTGAAGCAATCGTGGAGGTTGAATGATGGGATGAAGATGAAAAGAGTATGGATCCTTGAGTTACCACATGAGCTGTCTGAACTTGTAACAGACTTCACATGATTAAGAGTGTTAATAAGTAAGTGTTTAGTTAGTTATGTTTAGTCCCTGGGATTTGGAATTTAATAGTCTAGTATAGCCTAACATATCCTAAAATACAGCTCCTCCACTGTCATGCCTATGAACCTGTGGTCGTGGTGACCACATATTAAGGTCTGGGAGTATTCATTTGATCCAGGTCCATTAATCTAAGCCAATGAAAGTCAATCCTAAAATTTCTGTTGTAATTCTTAGGAAGGCATGCTCTCTTTCTGCTGAAGTTGTTAAACTGATAGGACATAATCTTAAAGCCATGGGAAAAGAGCCTACTGGGAAATTAAACCAACACAGAGAAAAGCGAAGCCAAGAAGAAAGATCCAAAACACTTCTCTAAGTGCCTGGATCCCTAAATTTTTCACTCAAACAAGCCAGTAAATTCCTTTCTTTGTTTAAACCAATCTGAGTTAGGCTTCTGATACTTGAAAAAATTATGAGTACTACCGACGGCAACCACAGAAGTCATTAATAGCTTAAACATCACATAAATAACACTAATTGGAACTCTAGCTTCTGGGAGGAAGAGCACATGTAACACAAGAGTTAAGTAAGGGGAAGAGGAAGAAAATAACTCTGTATTTTGAACATGCAAGGTAGTCCTAAGCAATTTTAAAAATAAATTCATCTTGCCTCCCTGTATGTAAAACTCACACATCTATAGGTGACTCATCCCAAACCCCAATATCCTGAGCCCTCAGATGCCATACACAGGTCACTAAAGACTCCATTCAAGTCAACCCTGCAACCTGAAAAACTACAGCACTGTCCAAGACGTTCTTCTCATTTGTCACCAAATCCAAATTTATAGGAAAACATATGCTCTGAAAGAAGACACACCAAATTATTATAAGACAGGGTCTCACTCTGTCACCCAGGCTGGAGTACAGTGGTGCAATCTGGGCTCACTAAAACCTCCACCTCCCGGGTCAAGCAATCCTCCCACCTCAGCCTCCCAGGTAGCTCGGACAACAGACACATGTCACCACGCCTGGCTAATTTTTTTGTATTTTTAGTAGAGATGGGGTTTCACCATGTTGGATCCACCTCCCAAAGTGCTGGGATTATGGGCGTTAGCCACTGCCCCAGCTAACACACCAAATTATTAATAGTACTCACTTCTCAGGAGAGGAACTGGGAAGGGACTTGAATTTAAATGTTATAATGATCATATAATGCTTTCATAAAATAAAACTAGGCCAGACATGGTGGCTCACCTGAGGTCAGGAGTTCAATACCAGCCGGGCCAACATGGCAAAACTCCATCTCTACTAAAAATACAAAAATTAGCCAGATGTGGTGGTGCACATCTATAATCCCAGCTACTAGGGAGGCTGAGGCAGGAGAATTGCTTGAACCTGGGCAGCGGAGGTTGCAGTGAGCCAAGATCGCGCCACTTCACTCCAGCCTGGGAGAAAGAGCGAAACTCCGTCTCATAAATAAATAAATAAAACTAATAATAAAAATATACAATAAGAATGTATTCTTCCGAAGCAGCTGATCTCATTTGGGCCTTCTGAAAAAACAGTCTAAAGTCAACAAAAAGTCATACAAAGGGATGAATGGTTCAGTAAGTCCCGCAAATCCCTGCTTTGCAGTTTTAACACAATATGCTTATTAGCTCAAATAAATTTTAATATGTAAGTGCAAAGTATTCAGGTCATTCCTAAACTAAAAATATTTCAGACAATTCATCTAGTTTAAGAAATCTGCCCTTAACGTTACTTCCCCTAGGCTCTTTTTCTGTTCGCCCCTCTTCTAAATCCAGATTCTCCACCAAACTGATAGCAGTTTATGTATGAGACATGTTTTTAGTATGTTGTCATAAATCAGGAGTTAACTGAAACACAAAGTTTTATATACACACAGTACATATTACAGAAATTATAATAGATTCCACAGATAAGCTGGTACATTGTTTGGGGGGGAAGGGGAGGGAGGGACGGAGAGAGGGAGCAGAGAGAGAGAGAGACAGTGAATGTGCGTGTGGATCCATATTTTTCTATGTACTTTGGCTTCATGCACTTTGGATACAAAAGAAATCAGTGTTGTTCCTTCAGTTGTCAGAGAAGGCTTCTAAATTTAGTGGGCATCTCCAAAGATTATAGCAGTCTATACATATTAGTTATATTTGTGATATTAAATATATCACCCTTTTTAATGTATATTTAAGTTGTTGATTCTAATCTTTTTATCCATTCCAGTTTTGTCATGTCTATATTTACTTTTGAGTTTCAGTAAAAATTACAAAATATTCCAAATACTTTCTCAAAACATTAATTCACTTCTATTAAAACATTTTGCAGCTAAGTGCCAGAATGTAAACTATCTCAAAAATCTTAAAAGACTGAGAATCACCTCTATACATTTTCAAACTTTCAACATTTGAGAGGCTGAGTTCTAATTACTGTTTAAGAGGTGATCAATATTCTATTTATTTACAAAATGGAATATAAATCATACCGTTTCTTCCAGCAAAGGGTAGTATTAGAGATCTGAGACTCACTGACTAGTATCCCTTTTCTTAACCTACTTAAGAGCTGCCAGATTAACACATATGGCCCAAATTGTGGGCTCAGTTAAGTGACCCAATGATAGTAAATGAAATAGCTGGGCCAACGAGATCCCTTTCTGAAAGTTCTAAGACTTTGGACCTGACACAGCTTTGAGGCCAGTATGGGAGCTGAATCTCTAAGACATAAAACTGGCACTGTTGGTGACTGTATTTCCTGCCACATGGAGAAAGTCAGTCTGTGCTAAAAGAATAATGCCACCAACCCCAGAGGCCACGGAGGGGGAGAGGCAGGGGGAGGAGGGGGAGGGAAGAAGGGGGAGGTGAGGGGAGGAGGGGGAGGGGGAGGAGGAGGAAGAGGAAGAAGAAGAAACAACAAAGGGCTTTGGCTGTGTTTCAGATACTGTCTTTATTATTTTCTGTGACCTAGCTGTAGACCAAGCCTTCTAGCAGTATGGCTATTTCACTTCTTGAACTCAATAAAAAATTAAAATCAATAAATCAATAAATTTATATGTAAATAAATTTCTCATTATACTTAAATTAGCTCAAGCTGGAGTTTTCATCACTTTCAGCCAAGAATCTTCTCTCTTATAACTTAAACATAAAAGGCATCCATTGCAAAAGAATGAGGTGGGGCCAGGCACAGCGGCTCATGCCTGTAATCCCAGCACTTTGGGAGGCCAAGGCAGGTGGATCACAAGGTCAGGAGTTCGAGACCAGCCTGGTCAATATGGTGAAACCCCATCTCTACTAAAAATACAAAAATTAACCAGGCATGGTGGCAGGTGCCTGTAGTGTCAGCTACTCCGGAGGCTGAGGCAGGAGAATCATTTTGTAAAAAGTAAAGTAGAGGTTCCTCTTCAAAGACTTTCCTCCCCATCTAATTAGGAATAAATAGTAACTTCTCTTAGAAGCAAAATTTATTTAAAGACATGTGCTAACATTCTTAAATACCTGCTAGCTGTAATAAGGAAATCAGTGTACTTTATGTTCTTAGCTCCCACAATTTAGCCCAAATATTTGCCCTAGCATGCTCAGACTGGTCCAAGCAAGCATTAGGTCATAGCCTGTTCCTCTTCCTTATTTAAAAGTGTTTTTACCTTTCTCAACAGGAAACAAGTTACTTCCTCCTTCCTTTGTTCCCCTCTACCTTTACCTCTTTTTAAAAAAAAGTTGTAAGTTGCTAACCAATCAGGGTGAGGTCCCATTCCAGCTAATGGAAACTGGACACAGCAGTAGGGTGGATGCGTCAGGTTATAAATGACCCTGTCTCTTTGTTCGGTGTACTCTTGTGGCACGAGTGTACCCTTTCTGCAGGAAGTAAAAATGGTCTTACTAAATAAATAAATTTTATGTTCAAGTGCTATTTCTTTACAGCTCCGAGGAACAAACGTTTCAAACAGTTTGAACCCAGGAGGCGGAGGTTGCAGTGAGCCGAGATCGCACCACTGCACTCCAGGCTGGGAGACTGAGTGCGACTCTGTCTCGAAAAAAAAAAAAAAATGAAGCTGGACCCTTATAACACATACAAATATTAACTCAAGATGCATCAAAGACCTAAAACTATGAAACTGAGAAGAAAACATAGGAGAAAATCTTTGTGATATTCGATTTTGCAATGATTTCTTGGATATGACACCAAAAGCAGGCAAAAAAAAAAAAAATAGATAAACTGACATCAAAATTTAAAACTTCAATGCATAGAAGGGTACAATCAAGAGAATGAAAAGGCTACTTAAAGAATGGGAGAAAGAATTTGCAAATCATATATCTGGCAAGGGGTTAAAATCCAGAATATACAAAGAACTCCTAAAACTCTAAAACAAAAAAACCAAGTAACTCAATTTTTAAAAATTGACTTGAAAAGACATTTCTCCAAAGATACACAAATGGACAACAAGCATATGAAAAGATCACTAGTCATCAGGGAAAAGTAAGTCAGAACCACAGGGAGATAACAAACTCACACCGATTAGGCTGGCTACTTGCAAAATAAGGATGTGAAGTAACTGGAAGCTTTGGGTATTGTTGATGAGAATGTAAAATCTTTCAGCCAGACAAAATAGAGTGACATAGAAACCAAATTCTGATAAAGAGGTATGAGAAAAGTAAAATGAGATAGAGACATACCCGAGACAGGGAGGAAAAAGAGGTTTAATTGGAATTACAGTTCCACAAAGCTGGGGAGGCTTCCGACTCACCGCGGGAGGCAAAAGGCACTTATGACAGACTAGCTGTATTTGGATTGCTCTGTATCTAAGCCTACCCAAAATATTTGGGACTGCTCTTAGTAGACACAATGATGTACATAACACCAACTTGACCACATCACAATGATGTACATGACACCAAACTCCAGTATTAATAGAAAGCTGCTATGCAGTCAAAGGTTCGGCATGTGGTCAGAGATCCTAATTTCTAAACTAAACTGAAACACAGATTATTCCATTACTTATTCATTCAACTTATATTTAATCACCCAGTTCCAGAGGTACCAGGTAGGCTTAGTATGGGGTATAGAAATGCACATAATATAATCTCTGATCAAAAGAAATTCAGAGATTTCTGCTTTGGCCAAAATAATGGCTTCCTGTCTTACAGCCTAATTCTCTTCCACTATACCATACTGCCACATTTGAACCAAAAATTTATGTATGCTCTGGGGTGGAGGCTGGGGAATATAATTTCATACAGTACTATCTCTATGATAGAACTGAATACAATTACTTTTACTAGGAAAAAACTAAAATGATACATACTTATCACATATATAGGGCTTCTTTTTTACTTAGAAATCTTAATCTCTGTTATACAAATAAAATAGTATAAGTTTATTAAAAGAATGATTGATTTCAGTTGCATATATCTTTGCAAACAAAATACACTCCACCAAGTGATCTGAAGTAACCATTTTCCATCAATCAAAATGGACATGATTCAATTGTATGTAACTATGTCTCCAAATGTAATTAGATGCTTTATTTTCTATTTATTCCCATCCTCAAACCAAAACCAAAAATCAGTATCAAACACCAGAATAAAGTTAAACCAACACCATCAAAACACAAGAACAGAAGAGTAAAGGGAGAAAAGAAGAAAACAATCTGGAACTGCCAAAGATTAAGAAATTTTAATCTTGCAATATATTTAAAATGTAATTGTTTAACATCATGAATATAGTTGATATGATTTGGCTGTGTCCTTACCCAAATCTCACCTTGAATTACAGTTCCCATAATCCCCATGTGTCATGGGAGGGACCACGTGGAGATAACTGAATCATGGGAGCAGTTTCCCCCATTCTGTTCTCATAACAGTGAGTTAGTTCTCATGAGATCTAATGGTTTTATAATGGGATTCCCCCTTCACTGGGCACTTATTCTTCTCTCTCCACTATGATTATAAGTTTACTGAGGCCTCCCCAGCCATGCTGAACTGTGAGTCAATTAAATCTTTTTCCCTTATAAATTACCCAGTCTCAGGTATGTCTTCATTAGCAGTGTGAGAATTGACTAATAGTTATTATTTAGGAGAAAAAAAAAAGTGCTGCCTCACTATGAAAGAAATTACCCTCTGCACTAGCAAAAATATGGGGAGTTAACCAAAAGAATTTTTCCCATTAAAGAGGAGGAAACAAACAAGGCAAACCTCTTCCCTTTGGATAAAAGACATACTATAAACAGCAGCTGATAATCCAATCATTTATCAAGTAGTCACCCAAAGCAGCAAATCTCAATGTAGATCATTTCAAATTAAACATGCCTTCTCTCAACTCTTCATTACTCCTCATACCTCACTACTCCAATAATTCTACCCTTGCTGAGAATCACTGCTATTGAGAATTATCCTTAGAATGGAAATGTGCCAAATTCCTTAAGTGTGCTTCATTCCTTCAAATCACCTATCTAAAGCATCAGTACATAATAAAACCTACTTTCTCAACACAAAATTCTACTTTTCATATCATGAAGTTGTGGGTTCTAGCCACCCTTGCTTCAATGAATCAGAGCTCAATCCTTTTTTTCCAAGTAAGTGAAAATTGTAATGGTTATCAGCCTCAGAACAGAGAGAAGGCAAACGAGTCTGCCATTTGATTAGATGAGTCCTGTTACACTAGCGAAACCCTGGCCATCTCAAAAGCTTTGAGGTCTAAGTAGTCTTGGGCAGTTAAATATTCCAGATTATTGAAGTTTTGTCTTATAAGTTATCAATTTTTATTTTATACTTTGTGATAGGAATCTCTTTTGAAGCATATCCTCTTCTTAATAACAAGTGTTTTAAATTACAAAAGTAACACACAATCATTGAAAAGACTACAATTCAAAAGTGTATGAAATAAAAAGTTCCTTCCCTTATCATTCCCTACTCTCATTCCACAAGGGTATCATTGTAACATAATATGGGTGTATTCTTCTAGACCGCTTCAGAATACATACAAATTTTATACAATACTGTATGTACAAACACAAGTAAGCAATAAAATGATGTTACTGTACATTCAGTTCTTACTGTACATTCATCATTCAACCTGATGAATAAGGCTTTTAAGTTTTAAAATGTTGGTAAACCTGATTTTTTTTAAACTTAATCTACCACAGTCTTTTTCATCCTTCTTCTACTGACAGGCACTTTTACAACCAGAAACTTTTTTTTTTCCCCCTGCAATGAAGAGTTTTGTGCAAACACCTTTGCACACTTGTGTTTTTCTGCAGGGAAGTTTAGAAATGAAAATGCTAGATTAAAGGACAGATTGGACTTTTTAAACATTTTGAGATACACTATTATATTCTCTGCCTTCTTTAAAATAATCTGATTCTTTTCTTGAGGGCCCAGGATCATTCTTACCAGTATTTACTTTTTCACTCTGTATAATACAGTGATTCTCTTGGGGCATTAGAAGTAGGTTCACTTTTCACTATGGTTTGGATATGGTTTGTTTGACCCCAACCAAAACTCATGTTGAAATCTGATCCCCAAAGTGGTGGTGTTAGGAGACAATGCCTAATGGGAGGTGTTTGGATCATGAGGGATCCGCCCTCATGGATAGTGGTTTGGTGTCATTTTTGGCAGTGAGTTGTGTTCTCACTCTAATAAGACTGGATCACTTTTTGAGAGTGGGTTTTTTAAAAGCCAGTACTCCTTCAGGTTTTCCTTCTCTCTTCATACATCCACGCTTCCCCTTTGACCCAACAAAACCCTGCGCCAGGAGCTGGGGGCATGCCTTTGAACTCACCAACCTGTACAACCATTAGTTAAATAAACCTCTTTTCTTTATAAATTACTCAGACTCAGGCATTCTGTTATGGCAACACAAAATGAACTAGGGCACTCCTGCATTAAATTTCATCTATTTTTGTAATTTTTAAACTTTTTCCTTTATTGTTTGTTCCTTCACACTGCCATCTCTGTATTACCTAGAGCATTTTTTCTCATTCATTTCTATTGGAAAAACTGAGAATTTTCCAATAGAAATCTGAGAATTTAATGTGCTAAAATTGAGATCAAATTAAAATTTAAATAAAATTTTTATTTGTCACACAAGAATACATCTGGTAGTTGCTATTTGAATCTCTCAGAGGCCATTTCAAGCTCTTCTAGATTCTAGAGAGGTAAGGTTCCCAGATCATTAACTTTTGGACAGATGAAACATCATCACTGTGATTATTAATATACTAATAGGCTCCCTGTTTATATTCTCATGTGGAAAATACCTTGTTTAAAAAACAGGAAGACGATGGAATAGGAAATTAGCATAATGTCATTATTCAGTAAATATCGTAAGTGTTTATCATTATAAAAATATTATAAGCAAGCTATTTGTGACTCTAGTCTATTCCATCCCTGCATCCAGTCAGTTGGTTACATGCACTATTTTTTTTTTTATTATACTTTAAGTTCTAGGGTACATGTGCATAATGTGCAGGTTTGTTACATATGTATACTTGTGCCATGTTGGTGTGCTGCACCCACCAACTCGTCAGCACCCATCAACTCATCATTTACATCAGGTATAACTCCCAATGCAATCCCTCCCCCCTCACCCCTCCCCGTGATAGGCCCCGGTGTGTGATGTTCCCCTTCCCAAGTCCAAGTGATCTCATTGTTCAGTTCCCACCTATGAGTGGGAACACGCAGTGTTTGGTTTTCTGTTCTTGCGATAGTTTGCTGAGAATGATGGTTTCCAGCTGCATCCATGTCCCTACAAAGGACACAAACTCATCCTTTTTTATGGCTGCATAGTATTCCATGGTGTATATGTGCCACATTTTCTTTATCCAGTCTGTCACTGATGCACATTTGGGTTGATTCCAAGTCTTTGCTATTGTGAACAGTGCCGCAATAAACATACGTGTGCATGTGTCTTTATAGCAGCATGATTTATAATCCTTTGGATATATACCCAGTAATGGGATGGCTGGGCCATATGGTACTTCTAGTTCTAGATCCTTGAGGAATCACCATACTGTTCTCCATAATGGTTGAACTAGTTTACAATCCCACCAAGAGTGTAAAAGTGTTCCTATTTCTCCACATCCTCTCCAGCACCTGTTGTTTCCTGACTTTTTAATGACTGCCATTCTAACTGGTGTGAGATGGTATCTCATTGTGGTTTTGATTTGCATTTCTCTGATGGCAAGTGATGATGAGCATTTTTTCATGTGTCTGTTGGCTGTATGAATGTCGTCTTTTGAGAAATGTCTGTTCATATCCTTTGCCCACTTTTTGATGGGGTTTTTGTTTTTTCCTTGTAAATTTGTTTGAGTTCTCTGTAGGTTCTGGATATTAGCCCTTTGTCTGATGAGTAGATTGCAAACATTTTCTCCCATTCTGTAGGTTGCCTGTTCACTCTGATGGTAGTTTCTTTTGCTGTGCAGAAGCTCTTTAGTTTAATTAGATCCCATTTGTCAATTTTGGCTTTTGTTGCCGTTGCTTTTGGTGTTTTAGACATGAAGTCCTTGCCCATGCCTATGTCCTGAATGGTATTACCTAGGTTTTCTTCTATGGTTTTTATGGTATTAGGTCTAACATTTAAGTCTCTAATCCATCTTGAATTAATTTTCGTATAAGGAGTAAGGAAAGGATCCAGTTTCAGCTTTCTACTTATGGCTAGCCAATTTTCCCAGCACCATTTATTAAATAGGGAATCCTTTCCCCATTTCTTGTTTTTCTCAGGTTTATCAAAGATCAGATGGCTGTAGATGTGTGGTATTATTTCTGAGGACTCTGTTCTGTTCCATTGGTCTATATGTCTGTTTTGGTACCAGTACCATGCTGTTTTGGTTACTGTAGCCTTGTAGTATAGTTTAAAGTCAGGTAGCGTGATGCCTCCAGCTTTGTTCTTTTGACTTAGGACTGTCTTGGAGATGCGGGCTCTTTTTTGGTTCCATATGAACTTTAAAGCAGTTTTTTCCAATTCTGTGAAGCAACTCATTGGTAGCTTGATGGGATGGCATTGAATCTATAAATTACTTTGGGCAGTATGGCCATTTTCACGATATTGATTCTTCCTATCCATGAGCATGGTATGTTCTTCCATTTGTTTATGTCCTCTTTCATTTCACTGAGCAGTGGTTTGTAGTTCTCCTTGAAGAGGTTCTTTACATCCCTTGTGAGTTGGATTCCTAGGTATTTTATTCTCTTTGAAGCTATTGTGAATGGAAGTTCATTCATGATTTGGCTCTCTGTTTGTCTGTTACTGATGTATAAGAATGCTTGTGATTTTTGCACATTAATTTTGTATCCTGAGACTTTGCTGAAGTTGCTTATCAGCTTAAGGAGATTTTGGGCTGAGACAATGGGGTTTTCTAAATATATAATCATGTCATCTGCAAACAGGGACAATTTGACTTCTTCTTTTCCTAACTGAATACCCTTGATTTCTTTCTCTTGCCTGATTGCCCTAGCCAGAACTTCCAACACTATGTTGAATAGGAGTGGTGAGAGAGGGCATCCCTGTCTTGTGCCAGTTTTCAAAGGGAATTTTTCCAGTTTTTGCCCATTCAGTATGATATTGGCTGTGGGTCTGTCATAAATAGCTCTTATTATTTTGAGATACGTTCCATCAATACCAAATTTATTGAGAGTTTTTAGCATGAAGGGCTGTTGAATTTTGTCAAAGGCCTTTTCTGCATCTATTGAGATAATCAGGTGGTTTTTGTCTTTGGTTCTGTTTATATGCTGGATTATGTTTATTGATTTGCGTATGTTGAACCAGCCTTGCATCCCAGGGATGCAGCCAACTTGATCATGGTGGATAAGCTTTTTGATGTGCTGTTAGATCCAGTTTGCCAGTATTTTATTGAGGATTTCTGCATCGATGTTCATCAGGGATATTGGTCTAAAATTCTCTTTTTTTGTTGTGTCTCTGCCAGGCTTTGGTATCAGGATGATGCTGGCCTCATAAAATGAGTTAGGGAGGATTCCCTCTATTGATTGGAATAGTTTCAGAAGGAATGGTACCAGCTCCTCCTTGTACCTCTGGTAGAATTCAGCTGTGAACCCATCTGGTCCAGGACTTTTTTTGGTTGGTAGGCTATTAATTATTGCCTCAATTTCAGAGCCTGCTATTGGTCTATTCAGGGATTCAGCTTCTTCCTGGTTTAGTCTTGGGAGAGTGTAAGTTTCCAGGAAATTATCCATTTCTTCTAGATATTCTAGTTTATTTGCGTAGAGGTGTTTATAGTATTCTCTGATGGTAGTTCGTATTTCTGTGGGGTGGGTGGTGATATCCCATCATTTTTTATTGCGTCTATTTGATTCTTCTCTCTTTTCTTCTTTATTAGTCTTGCTAGCGGTCTATCAATTTTGTTGATCTTTTCAAAAAACCAACTACTGGATTCATTGATTTTTTGTAGGATTTTTTGTGTCTCTATCTCCTTCAGTTCTGCTCTGATCTTAGTTATTTCTTCCCTTCTGCTAGCTTTTGAATGTGTTTGCCCTTGCTTCTCTATTTCTTTTAATTATGATGTTAGAGTGTCAATTTTAGATCTTTCCAGCTTTCTCTTGTGGGCATTTAGTGCTATAAATTTCCCTCTATACACTGCTTTAAATGTGTCCCAGAGATTCTGGTATGTTGTATCTTTGTTCTCATTGGTTTCAAAGAACATCTTTATTTCTGCCTTCATTTCGTTGTGTACCCAGTAGTCATTCAGGAGCAGGTTGTTCAGTTTCCATGTAGTTGAGCAGTTTTGATTGAGTTTCTTAGTCCTGAGTTCTAGTTTGATTGCACTGTGGTCTGAAAGACAGTTTGTTATAATTTCTATTCTTGTACATTTGCTGAGGAGTGCTTTACTTCCAATTATGTGGTCAATTTTGGAATAAGTGCGATGTGGTGCTGAGAAGAACGTATATTCTGTTGATTTGGAGTAGAGAGTTCTATAGATGTCTATTAGGTCTGCTTGCTGCAAAGATGAGTTCAATTCCTGGATATCCTTGTTAACTTTCTGTCTTGTAGATCTGTCTAATGTTGACAGTGGGGTGTTGAAGTCTCCCATTATTATTGTATGGGAGTCTAAGTCTCTTTGTAAGTCTCTAAGGACTTGCTTTATGAATCTGGGTGCTCCTGTATTGGGTGCATATATATTTAGGATAGTTAGCTCTTCCTGTTGAATTGATCCCTTTACCATTATGTAATGGCCTTCTTTGTCTCTTTTGATCTTTGATGGTTTAAAGTCTGTTTTATCAGAGATTAGTATTGCAACCCCTGGTTTTTTTTATTCTCCATTTGTTTGGTAGATCTTCCTCCATCCCTTTATTTTGAGCCTATGTGTGTCTCTGCATGTGAGATGGGTCTCCTGAATACAGCAGACTGATGGATCTTGACTTTTTATCCAGTTTGCCAGTCTGTGTCTTTTAATTGGAGCATTTAGTCCATTTACATTTAAGGTTAAGATTGTTATGTGAACTTGATCCTGCCATTATGATATTAACTGGTTATTTTGCTCGTTAGTTGATGCAGTTTCTTCCTAGCATCGATGGTCTTTACATTTTGGCATGTTTTTGCAATGGCTGGTACCGGTTGTTCCTTTCCGTGTTTAGCGCTTCCTTCAGGGCCTCTTGTAAGGCAGGCCTGGTGGTGACAAAATCTCTAAGCATTTGCTTATCTGTAAAGGATTTTATTTCTCCTTCACTTATGAAACTTAGTTTGGCTGGATATGAAATTCTGGGTTTAAAATTCTTTTCTTTAAGAATGCTGAATATTGGCCCCCACTCTCTTCTGGCTTGTAGAGTTTCTGCCGAGAGATCGGCTGTTAGTCTGATGGGCTTCCCTTTGTGGGTAACCCGACCTTTCTCTCTGGCTGCCCTTAAGATTTTTTCCTTCATTTCAACTTGGTGAATCTGACAATTATGTGTCTTGGAGTTGCTCTTCTCGAGGAGTATCTTTGCGGCGTTCTCTGTATTTCCTGAATTTGAATGTTGGCCTGCCTTACTAGGTTGGGGAAGTTCTCCTGGATGATATGCTGAAGAGTGTTTTCCAACTTGGTTCCATTTTCCCCCTCACTTTCAGGCACCCCAATCAGACGTAGATTTGGTCTTTTTACATAATCCCATACTTCTTGCAGGCTTTGTTCATTACCTTTTCTTCTTTTTTCTTTGGATTTCTCTTCTCGCTTCATTTCATTCATTTGATCCTCAATCGCTGATACTCTTTCTTCCAGTTGATCGAGTCGATTACTGAAGCTTGTGCATTTGTCATGTATTTCTCGTGTCATGGTTTTCACTCTGCCCGTTCGTTTATGGCCTTCTCTGCATTAATTATTCTGGTTATCAATTCTTCCACTCTTTTTTCAAGATTTTTAGTTTCTTTGCGCTGGGTTCGTAATTCCTCCTTTAGCTCTGAGAAGTTTAATCAACTGAAGCCTTCTTCTCTCATCTCATCAAAGTCATTCTCCGTCCAGCTTTGATCCGTTGCTGGCGATGAGCTGCGTTCCTTTGGAGGGGGAGATGCGCTCTTATTTTTTGAATTTCCAGCTTTTCTGCCCTGCTTTTTCCCCATCTTTGTGGTTTTATCTGCCTCTGGTCTTTGATGATGGTGACGTACTGATGGGGTTTTGGTGTGGGTGTCCTTCCTGTTTGTTAGTTTTCCTTCTAACAGTCAGGACCCTCAGCTGTAGGTCTGTTGGAGATTGCTTGAGGTCCACTCCAGACCCTGTTTGCCTGGGTGTCAGCAGCAGAGGCTGCAGAAGATAGAATGCTGCTGAACAGCAAGTGTACCTGTCTGATTCTTTCTTTGGAAGCTTCGTCTCAGGGGTGTACTCCACCGTGTGAGGTGTGGGGTGTCGGTCTGCCCCTAGTGGAGGATGTCTCCCAGTTAGGCTACTCAGGGGTCAGGGACCCACTTGAGCAGGCAGTCTGTCCATTCTCAGATCTCAACCTCTCTGTTGGGAGATCCACTGCTCTCTTCAAAGCTGTCAGAGTCGCTTGCATCTGCAGAGGTTTCTGCTGCTTTTTGTTGTTGTTGTTGTTGTTGTTTAGCTGTGCCCTGTCCCCAGAGGTGGAGTCTACAGAGACTGGCAGGCCTCCTTGAACTGCTGTGAGCTCCACCCAGTTCGATCTTCCCAGGGCTTTGTTTACCTACTTAAGCCTCAGCAATGGCGGGCACCCCTCCCCTAGCCTCGCTGCTGCCTTGCAGTTAGATCGCAGACTGCTGTGCTAGCAATGAGGAAGGCTCCGTGGGCGTGGGACCCTCCCGACCAGGTGTGGGATATAATCTCCTGGTGTGCCCGTTTGCTTAAAGCGCAGTATTGGGGTGGGAGTTACCCGATTTTCCAGGTGTTGTGTGTCTCAGTTCCCCTGGCTAGGAAAAGGGATTCCCTTCCCCCTTGTGCTTCCCAGGTGAGGCGATGCCTCGCCCTGCTTCAGCTCTCGCTGGTCGGGCTGCAACAGCTGACCAGCACCGATTGTCCGGCACTCCCCAGTGAGAAGAACCCAGTACCTCAGTTGATAATGCAGAAATCACCTGTCTTCTGTGTCGCTGGCGCTGGGAGCTGGAGACTGGAGCTGTTCCTATTCGGCTATCTTGCTCCGCCCGACTACATGCACTATTATAGTGCATATATGAGGCACTCAAGTATCTCCCCCTTCCTTCTGGGACCACTAGTTTAAATTAATTTTGAGTAACTATCCTCCCCCCATCATTAGCTGTAAGTCGATATTAGTGAATTGTTCAAGATAAGCACATAACCTAACCAAAGTCAGTATGACTAAAGGAGACCCTCTGCTAGTATTTCTGGGGAAAAGAAGCTTGGTGCAGGCTTGCATTTTCCCTTACTTTCATCCCCCTTTCCCTTCTTCCATTCCCCTACTTCCTCTTTCCCTCCCTTCCTTTCTCCCCAAAGGTACAATAGAGAAGACCATCATTCTTCTCCAGAATATGGGGGTATGAAGATGTAAAACTTAGAGCTAAAGGAATAGAGAGGATGGTATGAATGGAACCTGAGAATGAAGAGAACAAGAGGGAGTACAGTCAAGAAATGGGGCCTGAAGACTATTTGACCCCTGAATCAAAATACATCTGGACTTTGTAGTCATGTATGCCTGTTTAGGTTGCATTTTTTTGGTCACTTCAGGTCACTTTTTTATCCTAAACCCTACAGTTAAAACCTTATACTGGTGTCTAGTCTTCAGACTTCAAGCACCATTTTTACTGAATAAGTTCCAGCAACTACTTGTCACAAAGTCCGTCAGTTTTAAGACTAAAATTTTCCCTTTAAAACTTTTATCTTCCAAAACATATTCTAGAATCATGTTCATTCATAATATGTAACTGAATACTGACAGAAACAAACTCAGCTCAGCACACACTCAATTTCCAAGTCTTACAAACTCTGAAGAAAAGAGAAACTGAAGAAATATTCAATACTTTGAAAAGATGACTAAAGCAAAAAGTTAGAGACGAATAAAAGTTTTATAAAACACAGAATAACACCCAGATATTTCTTTTTCCTGGCATTATGCTTCCCAGTTTTCAGATTTTTAAGTGTCTTTCTGGAATGACAGCTATTTGTGATCCAGCTAGTCAATATTCCTTGTAGTACTGTACTGGCCAATGACTTAATTAATCATTAAAACAAACCAGTTACCTAATTCAATCTAATTCTGATGAAAAACACAGAATTTAACCTCTGGAATATCACACTCCTCTAATGTCCAACTGTTTAAACATGTAATTTCATTTCTAAAAACTGAAAAAAAATTAACTTACCTCAATTGTTTCGCATAGTTCTGTTCAATTTCTATCCTCTCTTTAACAAATTTGGCATATCTTTCCAAGAAGTCAATTCCCCATTGTGTATGCTTGTCTAAGCTGTCAAACTGATCCTAGAAAAGGAAGATAAAAATGCATTTTAAAAAGTCCAAAATTTTATCCACATATATTTTAAACAGCTTCTGATATTTGTACGGAGAAGCAATGAGGTATAAAAGGCAAAACCCAGGCTCATCTACTAGTTCCCTCACTTCGCCCGTTAAGACCTAGAAACAGGTCCCTAAGCATAAATCTTGCTACTTTATGCCTGAATGTCTTTGCAAACATGGCTCTCCCAGTTGCAACACCCTCCCCTGTTCAGCTTTTTGCAGTCAACTCTTCCCCAAATCCCCCCTACCCTGGCCTTTGAGATTCAGTTCAGGCATTATGTCCGCCAGAAAATGGTTCTAAACTCTCAGACTTTCTCCATGTCCCCAAGGCTCCCTAAAATTACTATCTTATTCGTTTGCTATACTATATTGAGGGCCAGAATCATGCATTATTCAATTCTGAACTCCCACAGCCTAAGCACCATGCTTGGTACCATAGCAGGTACTCAACGAATAATTATTTAGCTGGACAAAATCAAATATACCTGAGTTCAAATTCTGGGATCTGCCATTTCCAAGATGTTTGAAACTGCGCAAGCTAACAAGGCTCCTTGAATGTTTTCCCATCTTAAAATGGAAATCCCATCACCCACTTAACAGGATTGTGGTGATGTTATTAAACATGTTCTGCAATGCAGGAAATATGATAATGACATATAATAGAGTATCACTGTCCTACAAGGCTCTTTCAGTCCTCACAGATGCCACCTCCTGCCAGAGAAACCACCATTTCCCTTGCTTTAACAACAAGCTCCAAACTGACTAATAACTTGGTGCTGTCTTCCTCTCATATATCAAGTCTGCAGTGCTGAAAAAATATTCAAGTATCATCCCTTTCCATATTTACAGCTTGTTTTAAAATCACTTGTGGTTTAGTCACATTATTTACAAATTATCTCCTTTTGACTTTTATCTCTTTCTGTACCTTAAACCATCAAAAAGAAATTCTAAAAGCAAGTTGCCACTCTAATACTATTCTTCCAAGAAGCTTTCTGATTATCATCTGGTTTTCAAAATATATTTGAATACAGCAAGAAAATGCATTGCTCAGTAAACTCAATCTGCATAATATTAACTACTGTAAATTAGAATTCTCATCAAACTGAAACTGAAATACACTCAATGAAAAACAATTCCAAAAAAAAAAAAAAAAAAACACTTCAAAGCTGAAACAATCTTCCTTTATTTTTCTAAATTGCTTCAAAGGCTTCTCTTCCCACAATCTTCTTCACCAAATTTTATATTACGCTTCTTTATCCTCTAGATTAAGTCTCCAAATTTTAAATTCCAAACCCCATCAGTAAAAAACCTGAACAAAAACTATATGTAGTTATTTATATATTAAATGATATACTATTGAATTATGTAGTTATGAAATCCACAATAGAAATTTTAAAAAGAGATGAAAATGAAACGAACATTATTTTTAAACAGCTTTTTTTTTTTTTTTTTTTTTTTTTTTAACATATTTGGCAAACAAAAGCCTTTGAGCAATGACTTTTAAAATATTATGGCCAGGCGCAGTGGCTCAAGCCTGTAATCCCAGCACTTTGGGAGGCTGAGGTGGGCGGATCACTTGAGGTCTGGCGTTCGAGGCCAGCCTGGTCAACATGGTGAAACCCTGTCTCCATTAAAAACACAAAAATTGGCCAGGCGTGGTGGCGCACACTTGTGGTCCCAGTTACTCAGGAGGCTGAGGCAGGAGAATGGCGTGAACCCGGGAGGCGGAGCTTGCAGTGAGCTGAGAGCACACCACTGCACTCCAGCCTGGGTGACAGAGCAAGACTCTGTCTCAAAAAAAAAAAAAAAAAAAAAAAAGGTTCAAACCCCACTGAAACTAGTTGTGATTACTAACTTTATGTGTCATCTAGGCTGTGCAACTGTGCCCAGATATTTACTTGGTTAAACATTATTCTGGATGTTTCTGTGAAGGTGTTTTTTAGATGAAATTAACATTTAGGCCAAGTATAGTGGCTCATGCCTATAATCCCAGCACTTGAGAAGGCCTGGATGGGAGACTCACTCAAGGCCAGGAGTTCAAGATCAGCCTGGGCAACACAGCAAGACCCTGTGTCTACAAAACATAAAAAAGGCTAGGTGGCTCACATATGTAATCCCAGAACTTTGGAAGGCTGAAGCAAGAGAATCTCTTGAGCTCAGGAGTTCAAGACCAGCCTTAGCAACACGTTAAGACCCAATCTCTAACAATTAGCCAGGCATGTTAGTACATGCTTGTAATTCCAGCTACCTGGGAGACTGAAGTAGAAGAATTGTTTGAGCCCAGAAGGTCATGACTGCACTTCAGCCAGGGTAAGAGAGCAAGACCCTGTCGCAAAAATAAATATTAATAATAAATAAATAAATAAAATTAGCCAGGTGAAAGGCGGAGGTGGGAGGATCCCTTGAGTCCAGGAATTCAAGTTACAGTGAGCTGTAACTGTGTCACTACACTCCAGCCTGGGTGACAGTGAGATCCTGTCCACAGGAAAGGAAGGAAAAAGAAAGAAGAGGGGAGTGGGGAGGGGGAGAAGGCAAGAGGGAAGGAAAAAATTAATATTTAAATAGATGAATTTTAAATAAAGCAGATTATGCTCCAAAATGGGTGAGTGGGCCTCATCTAATCAGTTGAAGTCTTTCACTGAACAGACTGACCTTCCCCCAGCAAGAAAGAATTCTGCCAGAATACTGACTTTGGTCTGAAACTACAACTGTTCCCTGGGCCTACCCTGCAGATCCCAAGCTTCCACAATCACATGAGTCAATTTCTTAAAAGAAATTTCTCTCTATATGTGTATATATCCTGTTGATTATCTGTCTCTGGAGAATCCTGACTAAAACACTGACTTTACAACAAGTAAAAAATTTCTGTTTCTAAGAATTTTAAGTGTACAGACAAAATAATATTTGTAGGTGACACAGATCATTTTCAGCAACAAAATTATATAATGAATACATTTCCAAATATTCATCATCAAAATGCTTTCTATATAGCTCAAATTTCTTTGGAAAAGCAGCTATTCAGTCACCATTAAAACTTCTCTTTTATCTTGAAGGCACAGATTAAATTTTCTCAAAAATACCTGGTAGCATACTAGTTAAAGAAAAATGTCAACAAATTTGAAACAGCCAGGAGATAGCAAACCTGTATTAAACAAAGATTTTTCAATTGTCTCTCCCTGTTTCATCTGGAAACACTGTAGTCTTAAAGGTATTATTTTTATAAAACTAATCATAACAAAAATATAACTTAATATTTTGTGAACTTCCTGCTTTAGTTTTCTTTGCTTACCTACAAATGAAGTGAATAAATTCCAACCTTATTCCAATTTCCTTTTTAAAACTCCAGCCAACACACTACTTTATCAGTGGTTAATACATTTACTGTTAAGAATAAATCTTTTTCAACACATCTTTCCATCAGTGGGTCACAAAAAGGTAGTTTTAAACATAACTGCTTTATTGAAACATTATTCATTATTGAAACAATCTAGACATTATAAGCTGAGAAATGTTGGAAACATCTGTACTTTAATGAAACTGTACAACAAACTTTCTGTGTGAAATCTTTTCTAAAAACTATTTCCATTTTTCCATATGGCCTAAGAGTATTTGCTGAGATAATTTATTTTGCTGCCATATTTTACACATATAATATCACTAATTCTCACCACAAAAGGAAGAGCTAGTGCTAATGATTTGATACCATTTGGCTGTGTCCCCACCCAAATCTCATCTCAAATTGTAATAATCCCCACATGTCATGGGATGGACCTTATGGGAAGTAATTGAATCATGGGGGCAGGTTTTTCCCTTGCTGTTCTCATGACAGTGAATAAGTCTCACCAGATCTGATGGTTTTATAAAGGGGAGTTCCCTTGCAAATGCTCTCTTGCCTGCTGCCATGTAAGATGTGACTTTGCTCCTCATTCGCCTTCCACCATGATTGTGTGGCCTCCCCCACCCATGTGGAACTGTGAGTCAATTAAACCTCTTTCCTTTATAAATTACCCAGTCTCGGATGTCTTTATTAGCAGCGTGCGAACAGACTAATACAGCTACGTAGTAAGAAATGCAGACATTTTGTCTCCACCGCTGATTCCTGAAACAGAGCTTCTAAAACGCTTGGAACTCCATGAGTCGTGGAGTAAGAGGAGCATCTTTTGTTATTCATAATAACCCCCTTTCAATCATACCTAAATTTATGCTAATGCGGTGACTTGGAAGGACAAGGACTGGTTGCTAGAGGAACCAACCAAGTGATTTGAGGGTTGAAACTTTCAGCTGTCCCTACCCTCAAGTCTCCTGGGAAAGGAGAAGGGATGGAGATTGAATTCAATCAACAATAACTAACGATTTAATCAATCACACCTATGTCATGCAGCCTCCACAAAAACCCTAAACCATGGGTTTGGAAACCTTCTGGGTAGGTGAACACATCCACTTGCAGTGCATCTCAACTCCACAGGAACAAAACGTCATGCATCTTGGGTCTTTCCAAAGCTTACCCTAGGTACCTCTTCATCTAGCTGTTCATCTGTGTCCTTTATAATATCCTTTGTAATAAACCAGTAATAGTAAATAAAGTGTTTCCCTGAGTTCTGTAAGCCATTACAGCAAATTATCAAACCGGAGGAGGGGGTCACAGGAACCCCTGATTTGTAGCCAAGTCAGTCGAGTACCCAGAAGTCCAGGACCTGCAATTGATGCTTGAAGTCCAGGCAGTACTATGGAACTGAACCCTTCAACTGTAGGGTCTGTACCAACTCCAGACATATAGTGACAAAACTGAACTATAAGACAACTAGTTAGTGTCCAGAGAGTTGAAGAACTGGTTGTTCAAGTGGAAAAAACTCATGTTTAGTGTCAGAAGGAACAATTTTTCCTTTTAGCAAGAGTATTTCTAATAGTGTACTGTCTTTCACCACTAAGTTCAAAATTTCAAGACACTTTCCAGTAACACATATTCATATCATAGCAGCATTATGGAAGCAACCCACTTGTCCATCAACAGATAAGTGAATAAAGAAAATGTGGTATATAAATACAATTAATATTATTCAGCCTTAAAACGGAAGGAAATTCTGGCACATGCTACAAAACATGGATAAATATTGAGGACATCATGCTAAGTAAAATAAGACAAAAAAGGACAAATACTGTATGATTCCACCTACATGAGGTACTTAGAATAGTCAAAATCAGAGAGAAGGAAGTAGAATGGTAGTTGACAGGGAATGGGGTAGGAAAGAATGGGGAGTTATTTAATGAGTGTAGAGTTGCAAGATGAAGATCATTCTGGAAATTTATGGTGGTGATGGTTGTAAAACAGTATCAATGCACTTAATGCCACTAAACTGTACATTTAAAAATGGTTAAGATGGTAAATTTTACACTGCATATTTTACACAGTAAAAAAAATCTTCACCCCTCCACCAAAAATAAATTTCCTGTGGTTCACCCATGCATTCACCATCATAGCTCATTGCAGCGTCAAAATCCTGGGATTAAGTCATCTTCCAGCCTCAGCCTCCCAAGTAACTAGGACTACAGACATGCCCATGGCTCACTGCAGACTTGACCTCCTGAGCTTAAGTGATCCTTCCAGCTCAGCTTCTCAAGTAGCTGGGACTATAGGCGCGTATCACCATGCCCAGCTAATTTTTGTATTTTTAGTAGAGACAGCGTTTTGCCATGTTGCCCAGGCTAATCTCAAACCCCTGAGTTCAAGCGATCCTCCTGCCTTGGCCTCCCAAAGTGCCATTTCAAATAACCTTCTCAATAATTTCTTAAGAGGGGGAAGGTTACCTCTAGTCCATATGATTATATAGACATTATATCTTTCTTTCTTAATAAACATTATGTTTTTTTCTCAAACACATTAAGAAGCATCAGCCTGGTCATTCTTATCGTTTGCCTATATTCACATTAAAATATTATATTTAATCCATGGTTTCTTTTTTATATTTTATTTTTTAGGTTTTTAAGAGATGGGGTCTGGCTCTTTCACCCAGGAATGTAGTGGCACCATCATAGCTCACTGCAGCATCGAACTCCTGGGCTTAAGCTAATTTTTAAAAATATTTTGTAAAGAAGGGGTCTTGCTTTGTTGCTCAGTCTGGTCTCAAACTCCCGGCCTCAAGCAATTCTCCCACCTGGGTCTCCCAAAGCACTGGGACTATAGGCGTGAGCCACCACACCCAGTCCAATCCACGGTTTCTTTACAGGAAACTTTTAAAATCCAAGACAAGACACCAGGATCAACTCACCTTTTGAATACTAGTAAAGTATCCCATTTCTTATTTTTTAGATAACATATAAACAGAAGTTCTAAGTTCTTTTCTCCTTATGTCAGTGGATCATCTTGTGTGCTCTTCTTTGAAGACCCAGGTTTTAAATAATGCATTATCCTTTATCTAATTTTTATCAAGTCCTTCCTACCCTACCAAAATGATTTTACTGGCTTTTTTCTTCTTGTTGTTATCTCTTCCACCAGTGGTTCCCATAAAGAATTCATTTTCTGTTTATCACTTTTCAAGCTCTTTCAGGATTCTCAAAAATTACTTCATCTAAAAAATAGATATCTAAGACCTGTGTCAGACTGTTTTTAAAAACTAAATGTCATTCTTATTTTCTCCAATACTCAAAATCATACATGCTGTGATTCCACTGGATAAAACCTTGGACTATATCTATGTATTAGCTCTCTCCAAAAGGTATTTTTCGAGTTGGTCACCATAACAAATGTGTAAAAGCTCAGCTAATCAGAATATTGAGAAAGTTTAGTCAAATTTCATTTTTCAGTTAATGATGGTTAAGTTACAAATTATAAAATTTATTTAGATACCACTTTTTAAAGTTTTAAATTTATTTTGTAACTGACAAAAACTGGATATATGGATACAATGTTTAATTGTTAATGTTGATTTAAAACTCAAAATAGAACTGTACAAGTAGAAAACATAACAGAAGCCTATAATTGTGTTAAGTATATTTCATTAAGGTTGTACTATACTTTTAAAATAAATAAAAGCCAACTTCAAAAAACAGCAATCAGCTTTTTTTTTTTTTTGAGACAGAGTCTCGCTCTGTCGCGGAGGCTGGACTGCAGTGGCCAGATCTCAGCTCACTTCAAGCTCCGCCTCCCGGGTTCACGCCATTCTCCTGCCTCGGCCTCCCGAGTAGCTGGGACTACAGGCACCTGCCACCTCACCCGACTAGTTTTTTGTATTTTTTTTAGTAGAGACGGGGTTTCACCGTGTTAGCCAGGATGGTCTCGATCTCCTGACCTCATGATCCACCCATCTCGGCCTCCCAAAGTGCTGGGATTACAGGCTTGAGCCACCGCGCCCGGCCCAATCAGCTTTAAAAGGTACCATAAAGGTAAAATACAATACAAGTTTAGCTACAAGTGAAACAAATTATCTTCTTTGTAACAACCATGACCTGGCCGTAGCTCATGCCTATCATTCCAACACTTTAGGAAGCCCAGGTGGGAGAATAACAAACAAACAATTTTTTTACACTAGGTTGTGGTGGCACATACCTGTAGTCCCAGCTACTGGGGAGGCTGAGGATGGGAGGACAGCTTGAGCCTGGAAGTTCAAAGTTACAGAGAGCTGTGATCGTGCCACAACACTCCTGGGTAACAGAGCAAGACCCTGTCTCTTTGGGGTGGGGAAAAAAAAGTCATCCAGCCTTTCTTTAGTAGTCACACTATCAGTGATCAAACAACTCCAGAAACATGAGAGAAGAAGGCTGGAAAGCAAGGAATGGTTTTAATCACCACAACATAAAGTAGAAAGTTTTTAAATTAAAATATAAGAATCAGCCAGGCATGGTGGCTCACGCCTGTAATCCTAACACTTGGGAGACCAAGGTGGGAGGATTGCTTGAGTCCAGGAGTTGAAGATCAGCCTGGGTAACACAGCAAGACCATCTCTACAAAAAATAATTTAAAAAAAAATTAGCCTGGCATCATGGCTCATGCCTGTAATCCCAGCTACTCTGGAAGCTGAGATGGGAGGATTGCTTGAGCCTGGGAGGTTGAGGCTACAGTGAGCCATGATCACACATTGCACTCCAGCCTGGGTGACAGTACAAGACCCAATCTCTTAAAAATAAATAAGTAAATGATAAAATGTAAGAATCAAAGTCATGAAGTCTTAGATTATCAAAAGTAACATCTTCCAAACTCTGTAGTTTCAAAGCCTGAGATCATACATCTTCCCACTCCGCATGAGCAAATACTTTGGGACTATGGAAAAGGTCAAGGGAAAAGATCATGAAAAACTAAAGAAGTGAAGGTGAGCAGTATTCTGAAATCATCTGTAAGTTAGAAATAAAGAAGAATATTAAGTCATCAAAGAGGCAACACCTCCGAGCTATTCTCTCTACCTTTAGTATTGCTCTTATTCCTATGGATTTATTTCAGATAGAATCTGGAATAAATTACTAGTTAGTGATTTCAGCAAGTTGGACTTACACAGAGTCCAACTTCCCCATTTCCTTGTCTTAATTATCCTCTCACTTCCTTTTCCAACACATTCATTCTTACCATAGCCTGTGTGAAATTAATCTCTGTATCAGTAGTGAGTTCTAATCTAAATCTTATCATCTTATATTTAAACTCAAGAAAGCTCATTTTCTGTTTCCTTTGGGCATTCTTTTTTAATTTTGTAAGATACTTAAAGTTATTTTACTGTATTTACTTGGAAACACAGGAAAATACCCTAAATTAAAGCTGGCATCAGCACCAGCATAAATGTCCACATTATGTAGCATAACTCAAATTATACAAGGTTCTACTGCATAGTAATGTGAGGCAATAAATATTATGTTTACTCAATCTTCTTGCTTTTATCTGTATGTCTTTAATGTAATTTAAAAGAACTATTTTATATATCACAAAATGTTATTTTTTAGAAGTCACTACTTAATATTCAATCCTTGTTTTCCTAATTACTTTGATACAGCCTTGCATCCAAATGAAGTCCAAATAAAGTACTTTTTGGTAAAAAACCAAGGGTCACCATCATTTTAAAAATACTTTCCTCACTAAAAAGCAGAATAATGACTTTGCTGTCCTAGTTTGGACTTGCTCTATGGCTCTGACTTTCTGCCAAAGTTCCTCCAGCACTTCTGAATACCAAACTACCACCAAAAATGTTTTTAAAGATCTAACACAACTGACTTTTCTCCCTCTTTAACTCTTACAGACTGCAGAAACTTTTTGTTTCAGTCTCATAGAGCTAAAACACCAATTTCCATTCAGGATCAACCATGTCTATCCTCAAAGAAAATTGAGAAATATTGCAGAATTTTTAAAAAAAATCAATTTAATTATTTTTGGTTTCTCATGGTGTTGTTTTTTTAAAGACAGGTGAAAACTTGCATATTTGGGAAATTCCCCCAAATCTTTTCATTTAAATTTTTTCTTAAAACTTAAATTAAGCTTTTAGTGACTTCAAAATCTACCCAAATGATCTTTCCAATACCCTACTGCAATTTTTCTTTTTTACTTTTCTGTGACTTTCACTTCCACTCCACCTTAGTAAGTCATTCCCATGGTCATCTCCATTGTCATTAGCAATAACTGCCTTATCAAGTAGGAAGAACGTCAATCTTGTCTCTCCCACTCCACTTCCCTGCAATAAATTTCAAGAATGTCTTTCTCAGGCAGCTAGCCCTGTCAAGTCACTCCCTGAAATACCCCAAGTCCAACAATTTTTTGGCCCCACAGAGACCACAATCCCAACACATCATTATTATTATCCTTCACCCCCTCCTGTCGCCATTTCCATCTTTATACAGCTTGGATTCCCTAAGCTGTCATTATAATCACTCCTTCCAAATATACTCACTGTCCTTGCCCCTCTCTAGCTTTGCCAAATTTCAACCCTGATTTATGGTTAGAGTTTTACTAACTCTTCCTCACGCTGCTGAAGAAAATTGGAAAAAAGGAAAGAAAGAACAAGGTTGGCTAGTTATACTTTGAAATTCATGTCTATTACCTACAGGACTTTAATACTACTTAGCTCAAATCCATTCACTACTTCATTATCCTAGCCAACTATCTCATACCTTATTCTTTTACTTTAAATTTACACCATCTCCTATCCATCTCACTCTTAGCCAATAACCTTGCCTCTTACTTTGCTACAAGAGAAATAGAAGGTAACTCCTTGCTCACCAACTCTGTTTTTTACGACAATACCTGCATGTTTTTATTAGGCCTTCCTGATTATTACTTTGGATAAACTGTCCACGCCCCTAATACTTCAGCTTACCTGGAGAACTAGTGCAGTTACAAGTTCAGTTGTTAAAACGGTTAAAACCCTGGGCCTACATATGTTTGATGTATTCCAGGAAGAGCAAAAAGCTGAATAAGCAAGCCACAGCTGAGTGAGCAAGAGGGGAGAGTAGCAGATACTGAAGCGGAGTGTGTGAGCGCCAGAATGCCAGTTTATATGCCCTATCTTCCACCATAAGGACCTTGGCTTTAACCCTGAGTTGGAAATACATTGGAGCGTATAACCTCCAATAAACTTGGCATGACCCAATACAAGTTTTTAAATAGATCACTGGAGTTTCCATGTTGATTAAAAACTAGTTCAAGGTCCACAGACCCACCATCCTTGAACACATCTGATCTTGTCTGATCCCGGAAGCTACGCAGGGTCAGGCCTGGTTAGTATTTGGGTATACCGGGTGCTGTAGGCTTTTTCTTTAAAAAAAAAAAAAGACAAACAAAACAAAATACACACACACCAAACTCAGAGCAAGGGAGACCTTTTAAGGAGGCTACTGCAATAATCCAGACCAGACATGAGCTGGTTTGGTCCAGAGTAAAAGCAGCAGGGTGGTGAAAAGTGGTAAGATTTTGGATATATTCTGAAGGTAGTGTGAACAAATTTTTCTAATGTTTTGAGCATGGGTTTTAGAAGAAAAACAAACATCAATTTTGAGCCCATGAACTAGAAGGATGAAACTGCTTTTAACTAAAAGAAGAGATCAAGTTTGGGCAATGGGAAGAAAAAAGTTTTGGCTTTAGACAGTTAATTTTGAGATGTCCTTAAGATATCCAGGTTGATATGTTGAGTAGGCAGCTAAATACATATGTCTGGAATTAACAGAAGTGGTCCTGCTGAAGATAAATGATAAAGAAATTACCCTGGACATGATCTCAATTAAGCCTTGTTGCACACCAACATTCAGAGGTCAAGGAATTGATGAAGAACCAGCAAAGGACACTGAGGAGTAACCAGTGAGGTACAAGTAAAACTAGAAAAGTGTGGCGTAATGTATAAGAAGACAAATGAAGATCACTACAGTGATGAAAATCTTAGTCCTGAATTCAAGGCATTTATGGCTAGGTAGGTTGACCTGTTAACAAGATCTTCCAAGGTCTTCTAAGGAGCCTCATTCCCTTATATGATTTTCTCTTTTTCTGAATTTCTACCAGGCCTGGAGTCAAAAATCTGTCACGTGGTTGGTTAGTGAAAATGTATTTGTTCTGCTTTCCTCTATCGAATGCAGTGACAAATTAATTATGATGAAAAAGGAGATGCCAAACATGTAGTACTGCTTAACTTTGTAACATTTCAGACTGTAAGAGTTGAAATTTACTTGACAAACTATACACTCAGTTTGAATACTTTAACTGACTTACCCTGATTATCCAAATCAAGCTTTCTTGGATGAAAAGAAAGTGATAGGGGAGTAAAGAAGGGGCAAAATCAAATCCCAGGTACCCACTGTTACAGACATGAAACAAAACAAACAAAATTAAAAGCCAACATTTGGGGGGAGAAAAAAAGAAGTCGAATGAATGATGTATTATTTCAAGGAGGAGAAAGTGATCCACTTTGTCAGGTGCTACTAAAAGTAGTAAAAAGACTGAAAACTGACCACATTAGCAACATGCAGATCACTGACTGTCTTAACAAGAGCAGTTCTGTTGAAATAATGAGGGCAAAAGCCTGACTGAAATGGGTTCCAAAAGATTAGACAGAAGTTGAAGACAGTTAAGTGTGGACATCACTTTTAAGGAATTTTGCTTGAAAGGAGAGAAGAGATACAAAAAATAGCTAAAGAGAAGAGTGGGATCAAGTGAGGGTGGTTTTTAAGATTAAAAAAAATATTATTTTATTGCTAATGGAAATGATCTGAAAGAAAAGAAAACACTTAAGTGTAGAAGCAGTGTTCACTGCTGGAGCAATGAGCACTGAGCCTTTGCTAAGAGCATGAGAAGTTTAATTACAGTAATGGGAGAGAAGGCAAAGTAAGTGGGCATAGGTCTAGACAGCTTGGTAGATATGGTAGTAGGAGCATGTGGAAATTCTCCCACGATTGCTTCAGTTTATTTTCAGTAAAATAGAAGGCAAGGTCAACAGCTGAAATTTACTTATTCAGAAAGTCTTTGAATTAAGAATTATTATTATCAGTTAACTGCTCTGAGATTCACTTTCCTCAACTGTCAAATGAGAATACACATGCTGCCTACTTTACAGGGTTGTTGTGAGGGTCAAATGAGAATGTATGTGAAAGACCTGTAAACAGTAAAGCCCTAAAAAAAAAGTATTCTGTTACAGAGCCACATTTTACCATTTTCTTCATCTTCTTGAAAATTATGGAATTATAGAAGAGTGACATTTTTACATCTGAAATTCTAACAACTAGCTGGGCATATCTCAACATGCAAATGATTCTGATTTTTTAAATTCCAAAATAACTGTATTACACCAAAATAGTGGTATTCCATGCATTAAAGGTATATGAGACCAAATATCAATGCGGTAATAACTATATATGAACAGTAAGCTAACATTTTCTATGTTCACTTAGAGCTTTCAATACACTAAAAACTCTTAAGTACAGAATCCATTTCTAATTCTTTGCATCTGACACCTAACCTGGTGTCATTTACTAGTGCTTGATCTCTGAGCTTCCTGTTCCATATCTGTAAAACTGGAGTAGTTACACAACTCCAAAGTGGAAAGATTAAATGAAATATAAATAATGCGGCCAAGCATGGTGGCTCATGCCTGGAATCTCAGCACTTTGGGAGGGTGAGGCAGGCAGATCACAGGTCAGGAGTTCGAGACCAGCCTGGCCAACATGGTGAAACCCCATCTCTACTTAAAATACAAAAACAATCAGCTGGGCATGGTGGCAGGCGCCTGTAATCCCAGCTACTGAAGAGGCTAAGGCAGGAAAATCGCTTGAACCCAGGAGGCAGAGGTTGCAGTGAGCTGCGACCACGCCACTGCACTCCGGCCTGGGCAATGGGGCAAGACTCCATCTCCAAAAAAAAAAAAAAAAAAAAAGGAATATAAATAATGCATTTAACATAGTACTTGGCACTGGTAGCTATTACTATTCATTTAATGCAACAAATAAATGAGTGCTGAGCTTGGCACTAGGGATGTGAGTAAAAATATACTTAGTGGAAAGGAGATTTATTAATCAAATAATCACTTTTCTTTAATTTCACTGGCTAGTACCTCCAGAATGTTATATATAGTAATGACTGTTAACAATCTTTAGTGGTCAGCTTTGTATGACTGAACTTCATACAATACATAGGTTTTATGTCTTCTAGCAAACTCAATATATAAATGTATTTATTAAAAAATTAAATTACAGGATAATTGTTCTCTATAGGGGTCTTTAAAATAGTATGTGTTCTTAGGACAATTAAAATTATTTGATTAATCCAAAATAAATTTACAAACTATCAGAGCACATCTGTTGTGTGAAGTAAGCTCTATATCTGTGTAGTATATGAGCCATCTTCCCATCTTCACATGTGGCCATCTTATTTCACAGTTTTTTGTAATTTGGAGATCCTACCACCTTCCTTAACTTTTTTTTTTTTTTTTTTTTTTAAAGATAGGGTCTCATTCTGTTGCCCGGGCTGCAGTGCAATGGCACAATCACAGCTCACTGCAGCCTTGACCTCCTGGGCTCAAGCAATCTTCCTGCCTCAGCCTCCCAAGCAGCTGGGACTACAGGTGTGAGCCACTATGCCCAGCTAATTTATTTTATTTGTAGAGACAGTGTCTTGCTACATTCGCAAGGCTGGTCTCGAACACCTGGCCTCCCAAAGTGCTGGATTACAGGTGTGAGCCATTCCTCCCAGGAGTTGTCTTTGTTGTCTTTCATTTCTGTTTGACATTAGCCTCTCTATTGTTCAGCACTGCTCTGCCTCCCAAGATCTCAAACTTGAGCCCAGGGTCATTTAGTAGTTAGGGTTAACACCACAACTAGAGTTTAGGATTAACTATTTTAAATCTAGTTTTCTTTACGTTATTCTGTTTAGCCTTTTCTCAGATTCTCAAGTCATTTGCTTGCATCATTATCCTTGCTACCTACCAACCTGGACCACTTCCTGCCAGGAGTTCCTCTACCCTCACACCAATCAGCAACACAGTTTGGTCCCCCTGTGCTGACATTTTATCCTGACATGAGAGAACATAATGAGCAAACAAGGGATTCAAGAACAGAACTAGTCTTCGTGTACAGGCAGTCATATTTTTAACATGAAAATTCTCTAGAACAGTGCTAAACATCCCTTTGCACCACCTCTCTTTGATTTCTTGGCTTCTCACTGGGCTCATTTTCCATTTTACTCTAGTCTGCTTTCCCCTTTTCCCTTTCTGAGACTCAATCTACTTGGTGACTGCAATGCTTAAGTATGAAATTTAATCATAGGCCTTTATGGTGAGAAGAGACTTCAAAGATCAGTCTCTATTTACAGATGAAGAAACTGAAGCCTCAAGATTAAACTATTTGCCCAGTCAGGCACAGTGGCTCACGCCTGTAATCCCAGCAGTTTGGGAGGCCAAGGCAGGCGGATCACAAGGTCAGGAGTTTCAGACCAGCCTGCCCAACATAGTGAAACCCGATCTCTACTAAAAATACAAAAATTAGCCCAGCATGGTGGCTCATGCCTGTAGTCCCAGCTACTCAGGAGGCTGAGGCAGGAGAATCGCTTGAACCCAGGAGGCAGAGGTTGTGGTGAGCCAAGATCACGTCACTGCACTCCAGCCTGGGCAACAGAGAGAGACTCCATCTCAATAAACTGTTTGCCCAAAGTAACAGAGCTAAGAAACAGCTAAATCAATGATCCACATGTCTTGACTTAATTAGTTTTGTTCCCTTGTGTTGATGCTTTAAATCAGTTCACTTAGTTAAGTAAATTCTCTAAGACTATTTATTATTTGAAAAGCAAATAGGCTTTCTGGCTCTAATATAATCTGAGGGATACTTAGTTCTTGGTATATTCATGGGAATAACTCCAAAGAGTGACCTCATACTATTCTTAGCATATAATTATGGTTAAATATTGAGATAATTTAGTTTTATCTACATATGGTTTATTATATTTTGGAAGAAGCAAAATTGATCTAGACAGAAGTCTCATGGCTCATTTTTATCCACAATATTGAAAAGTCTTAAGATTTAGAATAAATTATTAATGTATTCAATTTTATATAATAGCTACAGATGCATACAAATTTAATTAGAAGTCTCCATGATCCAAAACAGCCATATTCTGAACATACACATGCATAATTTAGGCTGTTGTTTATTCTTTCATGGCTTACTGTGACTGTAATACTGGTGGGAGGCATTGAGTAAAAGGGAAATGATTAAGTAAATGAATTCTCCTGCACATCAACATAAACTAGGCACTATTACTGGCATGTTGCATTTACATGGTAATTTTGTCCTTTTCATATTGACTGTATATAATTGTTTATTCAACATCAAAAACTTGCCTGTGACCTGGTAGGGTGGCTGCTACTAGCTTTCCTTTCCCTTTTGTTTTTTTTTTATTTTTGGAGACAAGGTCTCACCCTGTGGCCCAGGCTGCAGTGCAGTGGCACCATCACAGCTCACCACAGCACCATCAACTTTCTGGGCAGAAGTGGTCCTCCCACCTGAGTATTGGGACTACAGGAATGTGATACCATGCCCGGCTACTTTTTGTATTTTTTTTTTTTTTTAGACGGAGTCTCACTCTGTCGTCCAGGCTGGACTGCAGTGGGGCGATCTCAGCTCACTACAAGCTCCGCCTCCCGGGTTCAAGCCGTTCTCCTGCCTCAGTCTCCCAAGTAGCTGGGACTACAGGCACGCACCATCACGCCCGGCTAATTTTTTGTATTTTTAGTAGAGACAGGGTTTCACCGTGTTGGTGAAATGGTCTCGATCTCCCGACCTCGTGATTCACCCGCCTCGGCCTCCCAAAGTGCTGGGATTACAGGCACGAGCCATTGAGTTTTTGTATTTTTTTGTAGAGACAAGGATTTTACCACGTTGCCCAGGCTAGTCTTGAACTCCTGGGCTCAAGTGATCTGCCTGCCTCAGTCTCCCAAAGTGGTAGGATTACAGGTGTGAGCCACTGTGTCTGGCCTGCTACTAGCTTTCAATTCAATAAACCATTACCATGCACAGTATTTTAAATGAATACATAATTTCAGACTTTTAAAAATAACTTCATTTTAAGAATGATTCTTTTTCTTACTCCTAAAAGAACACTAGAGTGAACCTTATACTGCACATGAAGTACTTACAAGCATATCTTTAAAAAAATTAAAGAAAAACTATTAAAACTCTTAACTTGAGCTTTAACATTTATATAAAATGGCTCTAAATGGAAAAGGAATTTCTTTTTGCTAATGTGAAATAAATCATGTTTACAGTAATAATTAACAGATATACCAGGAGAAAAGTATATACATGGAGGCAGTTTAGCAGCTAAGAAGAAATGAAAATAAGGCAAACAAAAAAATTTTCAAGGTTGTGCTTGTGTTTATTTGGTTTGTTTATTTATTTATTTATTTATTTTATTTATTTGAGACAGGGTCTCACTCTGTTGCCCAGGCTGGTGTGCAGTGGTGTGATCACAGCTCATTGTAGCCTCCACCTCCTGGGCTCAGTGATCCTCCTCCCACCTCAGCCCCCCAAGTAGCTGGGACTACACGCACATGCTACTACACCTGGCTTATTTTTGCATTTTTAGTGGAGATGGGGTTTCGCCCTGTTGCCAGACTGGTCTCAAACTCCTGGGCTCAAATGATCCTCTGATCCTCTGGCCTCAGCCTCCCAAACTGCTGGGATTACAGGTGTGAGCCACTGTGCCCACCCTTTGGCAGATTTTTATTCAAATGCAATAGACTGAAATTTTACATAAATACGGACCAATACTTTCCTTTTTTTCCCAATTTTTAAAAAAATTATTTCTCTGTCTACTTTCAAAAAGGATTGATAAGAATGATGAACAATTACGTAGAAATGGACAGTTTATTCAGAGGTGGCAAGGAACTATAACAAGGTGTCAAAAAGGTATTATAATGAGGACAGCAGTCTGTTACTCTCTTGCATTCCAAGCTCAGAAGTAAAATTTATTTTGAACCCCAATTTCTCTTGAATTTTACTGTATGTTCATTTCAGTACAGGAGTAAATTGATAAGAGGCTTGCAAGTGTGACTTGATAAACTAGCTAAAATTTCTGACTATTATTATTTTATCCCACAATTAATGGACCAGTCTCCTTAATTTCCCCACTTAAGCATCCTTAAACATGTCAGACATCAATATTGTTTTCCTTTCTTATGGTGTTAATACTAAAGTAGTTAGAACTCTTCATTTAGTAGCTATATATTTGATTATTGACAGGCTGGTAAAGATGGGTATGAAGCGTGCTTTCACTAAAATACTGAAGGAATAGTATGCAACAAATGCCTGCCTCACACTTTTAGCCTTAGGAAAAAAAAAAAAAAAAAGGAGCACACATGGACCTCTGGGGCCTATCTAATTGCTTATACAGAAATTAAGAAGTTTGTTCTACACATGGAAACACTGAGATTATGTGTTGTAAAGGGACATCTACATCAAAAGTGGGGAAAGTTTCAATTGCTGATTGGTTATGTGCTTCTTCCACTGGAGCATTTGTCAGGAAAATTTCTATGGTAACACAAGTACGATTAATCACATCATATGTTGGAGGAAGGGATTGGGATTATGATTTTCTTTTCCCACAGAATTCTACCCTAACCATTATTTGCTCTTAAACAAATTGGAAGATGTGAGATACAATGTGGCAACTTTATTATACAGAAACTTATGGAAGAGATTTTAATCAGTTGATTCCTTAAGAATTAAGAGACAGTTGGGCGTGGTGGCTCATGCCTGTAATCCCAGCACTTTGGGAGGCTGAGGCGGGTGGATCATGAGGTCAGGAGATTGAGATCATCCTGGCTAACACGGTGAAACCCCGTCTCTACTAAAAATACAAAAAATTAGCTGGGCATAGTGGTGGGTGCCTATAGTCCCAGCTACTCGGAAGGCTGAGGCAGGAGAATGGTGTGAACCTGGGAGGCAGGGCTTGCAGTGAGCCAAGATTGCGCCACTGCACTCCAGCCTGGGTGACAAAGCGAGACTCCCTCTCGAAAAAAAAAAAAAAAACAAAAAAAAACAAAAAAAAAAGAATTAAGAGACTCTAAGAGACCCAACTTACAGGACCCCTAGAGTCATCAGCAAGAAAGTAGAAAGACACTTGAAGGGAAGCATACTCCAATGCATAATGTCTAGAGAAAATTTCCATGCATTTGTCATTTAATCTTCACCCACAACCCTATGAAGTTGGTGGTTTTACAGATAGCGGAATGGGTTCTCAAAAGATTAAGTGATTTGTGAAAGTTAAAATTTTCAGAGTCTTTCCACTCACTATGGCAAGAAAAAGACAAGAGCATTGTTGATATGTCCAAGGTATTCAGACTTAAGACTGGTATGTGGATGGAACAAGTGGCCACTAGAGGTTTACTCATTTCTCTGCACTAAACTGTTCTGAGGTTTAGTAAAATCGTAAAATGAAGAACTGCACGATTTGTGGGGAAAGGGATTGTTGCAGGAAGTCAGGGACCCCGAACGGAGGAACTGGTTGGAGCCGTGACAGAGGAACATAAATTGTGAAGATTTCATGGACATTTATCAACCCCCTAATACTACTCTTATCTTCTTACGCCTGTCTTTACTTCAATCTCTGAACATAAACGGTGAAGATTTCCTGGACATTTATCAGTTCCCAAATAATACTCTTACAATTTCTTACGCCTGTCTCACTTTAATCTCTTAATCCTGTTATCTTCGTAAGCTGAGGATGTATGCCACCTCAGGACCACTACTGTACAAACTGATTGTAAAACATGTGTTTGAACAATATGAAATCAGTGCACCTTGAAAAACAACAGAACAGCAGCAATTTTCAGGGAACAAGGGAAGACAACCATAAGGTCTGACTGCCTGCGGGGGCAGGCAGAATAGAGCCATATTTTTCTTCTTGCAGAGAGCCTATAAACGGACATGCAAGTAGGAGAGATATCACTAAATTCTTTTCCTAGCAAGGAATATAATATTAAGACCACAGGAAAAGAATTGCATTCCTGGGGGGAGGTCTATAAACGGCCGCTCTGGGAGTGCCTGTCTTATGCAGTTGAGATAAGGACTGAAATACGCCCTGGTCTCCTGCAGTACCCTCAGGCTCACTAGGGTGGGGAAAAATTGGAGGTCAGACTGGTTCTCTGCTCTCAAACCCTGTTTTCTGTTAAGATGTTTATCAAAACAATACGTGCACAGCTGAACATAGACCCTCATCAGTAATTCTAATTTTGCCCTTTGCCTTGGGATCTTTGCTTTTGTCCTTGCCCTGTTTCCTCAGAAGCATGTGATCTTTGTTCTCTTTTTGCCCTTTGAAGCATGTGATCTTTGTGACCTCCTCCCTGTTCGTACACCCCCTCCCCTTTTGAAGTCCTTAATGAAAACCTGCTGGTTTTGTGGCTCAGGTGGGCATCATGGACCTACCAACATGTGATGTCATCCCCAGCAGCCCAGCTGTAAAATTCCTCTCTTTGTACTCTTTCTTTTTATTTTTCAGACTGGCCGACACTTAAGGAAAACAGAAAGAACCTATGTTGAAATACTGGGGGTGGGTTCCCCCGATAAGGGATAAGATTTAGAGGAGTTACAAATTTTGATGTATGAATTTTGCTTTAAGTTTAAATGGCCGCCTTTTAGAAAGCAAACCTCAGGATGTGTCAAATCATTAAGTATCTTCCTTGTCAATGTGACTGTGTGAATTAAAGAAGACCTGAGTCCAAATTAAACTTACCGTTTGTCTCTTTATTTCTACATCTATCCATCTATCTATACAGAAAACCATGAGTTTACACCAATATCTCCAATTCCAATCTAACACCAACACCTTTTCAATATTTGTAATTTCCTTCTCCAACAGTGAAAAAACTTGGCTCCTTTTATCCTTAATATATATACTCACTTAAACAATCCCCAGCAGGTAATGAGTCTCTCACTGCCACCATGGCTACACACAGGTACCCTCCTTACTGTACTCAAGGCTTCACACCTTATTAGACTGCCACTGCTGCCCCCTACTCTGACAGTCTCAATCAGGCTGATGCCACTCTGCTGCTGTCTGCATGGATTGCCCCCCGCTCCACCTGGGTTCTACTACCCTGAGGCTGGCTGCCCTCCTGCATGGGATACCCTCATCATTCCACTTAGGCTCCAACATACTGCAAGGGGTTATAGCTGCCACTCTTTCCACTCTCCTAAATGGTCATCCTCTTCATCCCATTCTTGCTCTGATACTGCACACTGAGTCTGCCATCCTCTCACACGGAGGCTGTCCTCTCTCCGCTTAGGCTCTGACTTACCATTCCAGGCCACCTCCTACACTCATCAAGACCCAGGTTCTGATACCCTGCTCTAGACCATCACAGCTTCCGACACCAAGGACACCAACCTTGCTGAACCTCACCTGAATTGCTCAGAGGGTAAAAGACAGAAGGGAAAGTTCCTGCCATTCACTTTAAATTCGGATTTACACTCTTGAACTATCAGTTCCTCATTCATCCCTAACTGGAAAGATTCTTAATTCACACAGTTTTCACAGTGTGAATTATTCACAGTTTGCTTATTCTACAACCAAAGTGAATGTGTGTGTGTTCCAGACATTTTAAAAAATAAGGTTTATTTCTTTTTTTTTTTTTCTGAGACGGAGTCTCACTCTGTCGCCCAGGCTGGAGTGCAGTGGCCAGATCTCAGCTCACTGCAAGCTCCGCCTCCCGGGTTTATGCCATTCTCCTGCCTCAGCCTCCCGAGTAGCTGGGACTACAGGCGCCCGCCACCTCGCCTGGCTAGTTTTTTGTATTTTTTAGTAGAGATGGGGTTTCACCGTGTTAGCCAGGATGGTCTCGATCTCCTGACCTCGTGATCCGCCCGTCTCGGCCTCCCAAAGTGCTGGGATTACAGGCTTGAGCCACTGCGCCCGGCCTAAAAAATAAAGTTTATTTCTGACAAAGAATTAGTCTGTGTCTATCGATGGTACTCACAATTATAGAAAGTAAAAGGATTGTTAAAGAAACAGAAAAGGCAGAATTAAAAACAATTATTGTATCTTATTACATCTTTTAGCTTTCTGGAATAAAAATGTTTTAACCACAAAATGCACTAATGCAGGGTATGGTTATAGTAGGATGTCTGAAATAGAAATATGGATTTTTCAAATTAGACCCAAGTATTTATTCTGCCTATCTGCCTTTACTGTTCAGGAAGGCTGTGATTTTCAGTTTTAGAGTGAATGATCTCTTCCTTTTAATTCATTTATATTTATCTTTAGAGCATTCTTCCTTTATTTTCTGAGAAGCAGTAATAGCTTTGTACTATAATTCACTTTTGTGCTGAAGAGTATTTAAAAGTCTAATGAGAAATAGAAGAGCTTTACAGCATCAAGTGCACCTAAAAGTTTGCAGAGTAAACATATACAAGCTACTACTTTATAGATTAACATATTTTTCTACCATGTATTTAACACAAAAACCTTAGTTGGTGGTAACATAAATCTAAATAGGTTTATATTTACCTCATGATTTTTATTTCAACAGATAATTCAGCAGTTGTTGCTTATAAACTCTGTACAGTAAGACAGCACACTGCCATATTATACACGTGTCTCACCTCATTTCATTCGTTTTTCATTTATTCACACAGGATACACTCATTTTGTAAAATAATAAGCCATCTACTACTCTGTATCTCTCTTGCCATCATTCTACTCCAAGCTACAATCACCATTTGTTTAATACCATTTGTTTAAGAGGCAACAGCCTCTTAACTGGTCTCTCAATGTCCTTTCTAATCATCCTCTAATCTATTTTTCACATTGTAGTTAGAGTGATCTTTTCAAAATGCAAGTGATCATGTCAGGCAATATGGTACAAATATTAAGGGCACTGATTCAGTATCTAGGCCGCCTGTGTTCAAATACAGACTCTGCCATTTATTAAATGTGTCACCTTGGGCAAGCCATTTAACTTCTCTGCCTTGTTTCATCATTGGTAAAATGGAGAGATGTCAATTTATGTATCTTAAATGACTGGAAGGATTAAATGAACTAATAGAGTAAGTGTCCTGTGAATGGTGGTCACCTTATCAACTTCAGTAACACATCTTTCTCTGTATCTGTTTTGCTCTGGCTACAATAGATTTTTTGTTTGTTTGTTTCGTTTTGTTTTTCATTTGAGAAAGACACCCTCCTGTTTGAGAGTATTTGCACATGCTACATCTTCTTTCTGAACTCCCCGCTCTGCCCACTCACAGACACCTAATCATCTCCTAACCATTTTTCAGATCTCTGTTACAATCTCTTCCACAGGACACCCTCGCTGAACTTAATGGTGGGTTATGTTTTTATGCCGATATCATCTTATGGAATTTTATTCCTTTCCTTTGTAGTACTTACCCCTCTATGCGACTATTTGATTAATAGCTCTCTTTCCACCATACCAAAAACAGAGGGATATTTTTGTTCACATAATATCCCTATCCTTAGGTTAACACTCAATTATTTGTTGAATTAAATAGATAATAACAACTGCCACCAGTGCCAGGCACTGTGTTGAGTGCTTTTATATATTATCTCATTTAATCTCTCCTTGAGAGTAGACATAATTACTCCTATTATTATACAAACATGGAAAGTAAGGTTCAGAGTTTACCAGCTAGTAAATGACACTGGACTAGATGGAAGATACAAAGAATTAAAAGTAGATCCTACACTTAAGAGGTTACAGTCTACGAAGAGCTGAATAAATACTTTAATTGAACACAGAATCAGTTACATATCACTTGTACATTACTGTCGCAATGTTGGTGTTCGGTCCAATATTTCACACGATGTTTTAATGCACTAACATACCAATGAAATTAAACAAGAGAAAGAAATTGGAGGTATAAACATTGCAAAAGGAAAATATAAACATACTGCTACTTGCAGACCTTGTACCTGCAAAATCTCAAAAACTCAAGAAAACTGACCAATAAACTATTACAAAAAACAAAATTGAGTTGGGTAGCAAAACACAGAATATGTAGAAATCAGCCATTTTCACATATAAAACTACCAGTAAGAATTTCTGACTTCACAATTATATTTCACAACTCCGTAAAGTTAGTAACAAGCAACCTTACTTTATGTTTCCTTTAATTCAAATACACAAAGCTGTTAATAATGCTTATTTTGTTATTATTTTACAATTACTCTCATGCATGATTTCTTATACATAGCAGGTTTTTTCTTTACAAGTTAGGTTACATTGATTTTTATGTTTACAGCTTATTTATCTAACATTTATACTTATGCAAAATATTTCACAAAATGTGATGATTGGCTCAGAGTACCTCTTTATTACATGCATGTGATGTGTACTGAGTGGTGAAGATAGGGAGTTTGTTTTTTGTTTTGGGGTTTTTTTTCAGACAGGGTCTCACTCAGTCACCTAGGCTGGAATGCAGTGGCACAACCAGAGCTCACTGCAGCCTCAACCTCCCAGGCTCAAGTGATCCTCCCACCTCAGCCTCCCAAGTAGCTGGGACCATAGGCATGCACCACCCTGCCTAATTTTTTTGTATTTTTGTAGAGGAGGGTGTCTCTCTACATTGTTTCTGGGCTCAAGTGATCCTCCCACCTTGGCTTCCCAAAGTGCTGAAATTACAGGCATGAGCCACTGCACCTGGTCTAAATGTATTTTAAATAATAAAAATTTTTAATTATACATTTTCAGAATATGTAAAGCTTGAAGCTTTAGTTTCTAAAAGTTATGAGTATATTCTACTTCTTTCATTTCTAACTGCACCTGTATATATTTTACATGTCTCATAGTTTTTTAGTTGTATGTGTATCATCATTCTAGATATCAAGAAAATCTCAAAAAGGAAGAAGTCACTTCCCATTCTGTTCACTTGAAAAAAAATACAAAATGACCTTGGCTCTGGTTATCCACTGGAAATGAACAAGCTTTAGAATTCAGTTATCATGACACAGTGCTACTGTTCTCACTGTTATTTCTCCAGCTTCCTTGATATATATATCTCCTACTAAGGAATTGGAGGTTCATAACAAGACATCAAAGAAAAGCAGCTAGGTGTGAGAATGAGCACTACTGTGAAAAGAGGCAGAAGCAGTTAGGATGTAGTTATTTAGTAAGGTAACTTAAAAATAAAAAAGCAAGAATGGCCTATAGGCTCTGGTCATCATCTCTCTAGCTTCATCTCACATCACTCTTTTCCCGAACCTCTGAGCCTCAGCATTATGGCCTCTCTCTAACTCTAAGAAATAAATGATTGACAAAATAACCTGAGTAGGATTTTTAAAATATATACTCTCCAGACCTAGTAAATCAGAATCTCTGTAGAAGGGGACCTGTTTTGTTTCAAAAGAACCAGGATGTGTGAAGAAAATTCCACAGAGACGCCTTCTCAGGCTAGGCACGTCTATTCTAAGTTTCCACAGCCCTCATCACACTTGTAATAATTTGCTCAATACTTATTTTCCCTGCTTATCTTATCTCAATACATATCTTCAGAGTAAGGGCCATGTCTGTGCTCCTCGTTCCTCTTCCAGAATCACCCTCTTTCATCAACACTTCTCTGGGCCCCAACAGACTACTATCAGTGGGTTCCCTTACCCTAACTTCTCCTTTGGTTCAGTCAATTGAAGGCATCCTGAAAAAGCAGGATGAAAGTGAAGTCAAAGTTTTTGGTTTTGTTTTTGTTTTCTTGAGATGGAGTCTCGCTTTCTCACCCAGGCTGGAGTGCAGTGGCGTGATCTCAGCTCACTGCAACCTCCACCTCCCAGTTCAAGCAATTCTCCTGTCATCACCTCCCGAGTAGCTGGAATTATAGGCATGCGCCACCACGCCCAGCTAATTTTTGTATTTTTAGTAGAGATGGGGTTTCACGATGTTGGCCAGGATGGTCTTGAACTCCTGACCTCAGGTGATCCACTAGCCTCAGTCTTCCAAAATACTAAGACTAGAAGTCAAATTTTTTATTCCTCCACCACTCTGCTGTAAATTTCCTATATTCCCCTACTAAAGGCCATAGACCCTGTACGCAGCCCTTTCTGCCTACAGCTACTGCTTAGGGGGCTAGTAACCAATGCCTCTCTTTGCCCTTAAGGCCTAACTACTAGCAGCTCCCAACTGTTACTAGCTCTAGGGTAACACACTATCCACTGCTGGCTCCACAGACCAGGCCCACATCTTTATAAAAAGTTTATTTGCAGCTCCTCAGTTAAGCCTTTTGAGTGCTATTTCCTACCAGGACGATAGACTAATACAAATGTCTGTTCAAATACATGTTAAGCTCAAGTCAAGACATCCTATCCAGTGTAGCAATTTCTAGGCAGTTGGGGATGTATACCCAGAACTAGGCACAGTGCTTTCTATAAAGTATTTTATGAATGCTTGTTGAAGATGTAAATGACCCCCACTAGAGGGTTAAGAAATCTCTAGATAAATTAGATCCATTAGAGGCACACAAAAAAAGTTTTGGAGTCACACAAATCTAGATCAGAGTTTAGCTTTACATGACAAAAGTTAACCTTAAGCTTCATCTTCTGTAAAATGGGAATACCACTATTTACCTTGCAGAGCTGGCATGAAAGTAAAATAAAAAATAAAAGAACATCTAGCAAAGTTCCTGGCACACAGATAATGTTCTAAACTACAAGATCCTTTCTTGCCCAAATTCAAAAATCTTTCAAAAAGATTTTTGGCCAGAATTACATAAAATGGTTCAAAATCACTTGTTAATTACTTCACACTTCCCTCTAAAGCAACATAAAGATAACAGAGCAAGATACAATAATTATAGAAGAGATGAAAAAATGAAAAAAAGAAATAGACAAATCTAAGATGATACTAAGAACAAAATTTGTAAACAAAATGCAGACAAAAAAATCCTATACATCTGCTAACAGTGAACCAGAACCTGACTTTAAGTTTTCTAGCAGCAAGTGCAACATGAGAAACATAAACAGGCATAGAAAATGCAGTTTCTATACCACAAAAAAGCTAAAGAGTAATTTATTCCATGAGTCTCACAGAGAATAGCACAATAATGCAATCAGCAATATTCTTAACACCTTTATGGTAAACCAACGAACTGTTAGGATTTTTTTTTTTTAATAATCTCTGCACATACACTGATGGCTGCCTTCTCAACAAGACCAATTCAATAAAAGCAGTATAATATTCATGGTAAAGAATAAGGGCTCTGGATACAGAAATATCTGAATTTATATCACTCTGCCACTTACTATGAAGTAGTTTTAGACAAGAACCCAAAAATGTGATATACACTGCTTAAGTATTCAATAATCATTAGATTATTATTAGTATTAGTAAAATCAACTTAATAGGAGTACAAAGGGAATATGACTCAGTATAAGAACAAGGAGATTCTAATTTCCTGACTTAAGTACAGATTTTAGAGTACATGAAGCAATGGTTTTCAAACCTTGGTACTGTCAGAATCATTTGGAATATTTTCAAAAAACACAAATTTCTGGGCCTCATGCCAGAGATTCTGATTCAAGAGATTACAGTAGGATTTGGGAGTATGGTTGTTACTGCCTTTAAATTCTCTAGATGATTCTAATGACTGTCCAGATTTCTGTACTGCTAATTAACAGCACCATTTCTCAGCCACATGAGAATCACAATCATCAATGAAGTCTTACAAAACTATAAACTGCTGCCCACCCAACACTCCCATAAATTAATGTTATTATTAGACTCTCCAAGCCAAATGCCAACGGCCAACTGAAATAAAAAGTTGCTGATGTTTAAAAGGTATAAAATACATAAAATAAATGACTAACTTATCGACTACCAGAAGTTGAACAAAGAAATGAACCAACATTTCACCCAAGCAAGAAACACTGAGGATAAATAAAAAAGAATTAGGTTTTTGGTTTTGCTTTTGTTTTTTGAGGCAGGGTCTCAGTCTGTCACCCAGGCTGGAGTGCAGTGGCACAATCACGGCTCACGGCAGGCTCCACCTCCCCGACTCAAGAAATCCTCTCACCTCAGGCTCCTGAGTAGCTAGAACTACAGGTGCATACCACCACACCCAGCTACTTTTTGTATTTTTTGTGGAAACAGGATCTTGCCACGTTGCCTAGGCTGGTCTTGAACTCCTAGGCTCAAGCCATCTGCCCGCCTTGGCCTCCCAAAGTGTTGGAATTACAGGCATGCACCACAGTGCCTGGATGAGAATTAGGTTCTTCACACAGATAATAAAGTCAAAACACTAAGCAGAATAAAAACAAAAATGTAGCTTTGATTAACATAAACTAACGTTCCACAGGTTGAGCACCCCTAATCTGAAATGTTCCAGAATCTGAAACATTCCAAAATCCAAAAGTTTTTGAGTGACAGCATGATGCTCAAAGGAAATGCTCATTGGAGCATTTCCTATTTCAGATTAGGAATGCTCAACCAGTAAGTAAAACGAAAGTATTCCAAAAATCCAAAAATAATCCAAAATATGAAAATCTTCTGGCCCCAAGCATTTTGGATAAGGAACACTCAACTTGTAGCTACAATATAAATGAGTAAGTAAGTACCACTGCAGTATTTGTAATTTTGCATCACTAAAAAAGAATAATATTGCCATTATTCTTATTAGATATTACCAAAGAACAGCCAAAATGTCTTAGTTATAGGAATTAATCAAATTCTAAAGTCATGTTTGAATTATGCAGAAGGTTTTCATTACTTAAGTATCTCCTAGACCCAACATTTCTTGGACTTTCTTTTTTTTTTTTAAGATGCAGTCTCACTCTGCGATTCTCCTGCCTCAGCCTCCCACATAGCTGGGATTACAGACGTGCACCACGACGCCCAGCCAATTTTTATATTATTAGTAGAGATGGGGTTTCACCATGTTGGCCAGGCTAATCTCGAACTCCTGACCTCAGGTGAGCCGCCCACCTCAGCCTCCCAAAGTGCTGGGATTATAGGTGTGAGCCACTGCGCCTGGCCCATTTCCTGGACTTTCATACTTGATACTACTGACATCTTACAACGTAAGAAAGCTTTCTACTTATACAACAACAAAGACTCCCATCCATAGTCAGAGACAAGAGAAGCAAGGCAACTGGAGTGCCAGTTAGTGAAAAAGTTTCTTTTAAAAAGTAACAGACAAGGCTGAGTGTGGTGGCTCATGCCGCAATCTCAGCACTTTAGCAGGCCAAGGCAGAACGACTGCTTAAGCCCAGGAGTTTAAGGCCAGCTTGGGCAACACAGAGAGACCCTGTATCCACACACATAAAAAAGAGCCAGGCTTGGTGGCATGCACCTGTAGTCCCAGATACCCTGGAGGCTAAGATAGGAAGCTCACTTGAGCCCAGGAGTTTTGAGGTTACTGTACTGTGATGGCACCACTACACTCCAGCCTGGGCAACAGAGCGAGACCTCATCTCGGGAAAAAATAAAGAAAGAAAAGAGAGCACAGCTAACATTCACACTTGGATTTTAAATTTCTTAAATTAATGCCAAAACCAAACACCTCAATATAAAAGAGTGGCTGGCAAGTTCAGGGAGGAATATCAAAGATAAATATGGTACTTTAACACCACAATTACATTTTTTCCTTTTCTTTTTTTCTTTTAAGAGTCAGAGTCTCACTCTGTTGCCCAGACAGCAGTGGTGCAGTGACATGATCATAGCTCACTGTAGCCTTGAACTCCTGGGCTCAAGTGATCCCACATAGCTGGAACGACAAGTGTGCACCACCATGTCAGGCTAATTTTTTTATTTTTATTTTCTTAGAGACAAGATCTTGCTATATTACCCAGGTTGATCTCAAACTCCTGGCCTCAAGCAATCCTTCTGCCTCAGCCTCCTGAGTTGCTGCCTGGCAATTTTTCCTTTTCTTAATACAGTACCACTGCCATCAATATTAGTTTTTATTTACAGTTTACTAGTACATACTACCACGAAATTTAAGGTGAACATGCATACTTAAAAGTTAACTGAAGTAACAAAGGATTATAAATCATGCTACCATAAAGACACATGCACACGTATGTTTACTGCGGCACTATTCACAATAGCAAAGACTTGGAACCAAACCAAATGTCCATCAGTAATAGACCGGATAAAGAAAATGTGGCACATATACACCATGGAATACTACGCAGCCATAAAAAAGGATGAGTTCATGTCCTTTGCAGGGACATGGATGAAACTGGAAACCATCATTCTCAGCATACTATTACAAGAACGGAAAACCAAACACCACATGTTCTCATTCATAAATGGGAGTTGAACAATGAGAACACATGGACACAGGGTGGGGAACATGACACACTGGGGCCTGTTGCGGGGTAGGGGACTGGGGGAGGAATAGTGTTAGGAGAAATATCTAATGTAAATGACGAGTTGATGGGTGCAGCAAACCAACATGGCACATGTATGCCTATGTAACAAACCTGCATGTTGTGCACATGTACCCCAGAACTTAAAGTATAATAATAATAATAATAAAGTAAGCAGATATTTCTTTAGGAAAGATATACAATAAGCACAAGAAAAGATGCTCAACATTATTCATCATCAAGTAAATGTAAATCAAAACCACAATAAGATACTACTTTATATCTAACTATGAAGGCTATAATCAAAAATTCAGATGATATCAACTGTTGGCAAGGATGTATAGAAATCAGCACTCTCACACATTCCTGGTGGGAATGTAAATGCAAAATAGTCCGGGAGTTCCTAAAATGGTTAAAAATAGAGTTACCATATGACTCAACAATTCTACTGCTAAGTATATACCCAAGAGAAAGAAAAATATATCCACACAAAAATTTGTCCATCGGGCCAGGCATGGTGGCTCACACCTGTAATCCTAGCACTTTGGGCAGACTGCTTGAGCCCAGGAGTTTAAGACTAGCCTGGGCAACATGGCAAAACCCCATCTCCACCAAAAATATAAAAATTTGCCAGGTGTGGTGGCATTTCCCTGTGGTACCAGCTACATGGGAGGCTGACATGGGAGGATCGCTTGAACCCAGGAAGTCGAGGCTGCAGTGAGCCAAGATTGCACCACTGCACTCCAGCCTGGATGACCGAGCAAGGCCCTATCTCCAAAAAAGACGGAAAAATTTGTCCACTAATGTTCAAAGCACACAGCAACATTATTCACGCCAAAAATAGAAAATGCCTAAACGTCAATCAACAGATGAATGGATGAATAAAATGTGGTATATGCATACAAGAGAATATTATTCAATTAAAAAAAAAAGAACGAAGTAATGCATAAATTACAATATGCATAAGCCCTGAAAACTTTTAAACTAACTGAAACATGCCAGTCACCAATGACCACATATTCTGTAATTCCATTTACATGAAATGTCCAGAATAGGTAAATCAATTGAGACAGGAAGATTAGTGGTTTGCTAGGGCTGGGGTTGGAGGAGAGGAAGAAGAAGGGAGTGACTCCTAATGGGCACCAGCTTTCCTCCTGAGGTAATGAAAAGTCACAGTAAAAAGATCAGTGGTTGTACGGGAAGAGGGGATAACTAGGGGAAGCACAGAGGAATTGTGGGGAGGAGAGAAGAAATTTTTTTATTGTGGTAAAATACACATAATGTAAAATTTACAATCTTTTGTTTAGAGAGAGACAAGGTCTCACTCTGTTGCCCAGGCTGAACTCAAATTCCTGAACTCAAGCAATCCTCTCAACCCACCCTCAAGAGTAGCTGGGACTATTGCGCACACCACCATGCCCAGCTTTTTTAAGAGTTGGCATCTTGTTATGTTGCCCAGGCTAAAGTGCAGTGGCTATTAACAGGCACAATTATGGCGCAGTACAGCCTCAAACTCCTGGCCTCAAATGATCCTCCTACCTCAGCCTCCTCAGTAGCTGGGACAACATGCATATGCCACCACACTTGGCTCTACCATTTTTAAGCATACAGTTCAGTGGTACTACGATACATTCATACTGTTGTACAACCATCACCACCAACCATCTCCAGAACTCTTTTCATCTTGCAAAACTGAAACTCTATACCCATTAAATGATAACCCCTTTCCTGCCAACCCCTATTCCCTGGAAACCATCATTCTACTTCCTTCTTTCCAATTTTGACTACTATAGGTACCTCATGTAAATGGAGTTGTACAGTATTTGTCCTTTTCTGACCTGCTTGTTTCACTTAACATGATGTCCTCAAGAGTCATCCATGTTTTATAGAATGTGTCAGAATTTCCTTCCTTTTTAAGGCTGAATAATATTCACTGCATGTGTATACCAAATTTTGTTTGTCCATTTATCTGCTGATGAACAAGTGGGTTGCTTCCATTTTTTAGCTATTGTCAATAATGTTGCTATACAAATGGGTGGACAAATACCTCTTTAAGATCCTACTTTTGGCGAGGTGCGGTGGCTCATGCCTATAATTCTAGCACATTGGGAGGCCAAGGTGGGTGGATCACTTGAAGTCAGGAGTTCAAGACCAGCCTGGCCACTATGGTGAAACCCCATCTCTACTAAAGATACAAAAATTAGCCAGGCATGGTGGCGTACACCTGTAGTTCCCAGCTACTCAGGAGGCTGAGGCAGGAGAATTGCTTGAATCTGGGAGGCGGAGGTTGCAGTGAGCAAGATCACACCACTGCATTGCAGCCTGGGCAACAGAGCTAGACTCCATCTCAAGGAGAGGGAGGACACAAGGAGGATACAAACAAATGGAGAACATTCCATGCTCATGGATAGGAAGAATCAATATCATGAAAATGGCCATACTGCCCAAAGTAATTTATAGATTCAATGCCATCCCCATCAAGCTACCAATGACTTTCTTCACAGAATTGGAAAAAAAACTACTTTAAAGTTCATATGGAACCAAAAAAGAGCCCGCATTGCCAAGACAATCCTAAGCAAAAAGAACAAAGCTGGAGGCATGCTGGTACCCAACCTCAAACTATACTACAAGGCTACAGTAACCAAAACAGCATGGTACTGGTACCAAAACAAGAGACAGACCAATGGAACAGAACAGAGGCCTCAGAAATAACACCACACATCTACAACCATCTGATCTTTGACAAACCTGACAAAAACAAGCAATGGGGAAAGGATTCCCTATTTAATAAATGGTGGTGGGAAAACTGGCTAGCCATATGTAGAAAGCTGAAACTGGATCCCTTCCTTACACCTTATACAAAAATTAATTCAAGATGGATTAAAGACTTAAATGTTAGAAGTAAAACCATAAAAACTCTAGAAGAAAACCTAGGCAATACCATTCAGGACATAGGCATGGGCAAGGACTTCATGACTAAAACACCAAAAGCAATGGCAACAAAAGTCAAAATAGACAAAGGGGATCTAATTAAACTAAAGAGCTTCTGCATGGCAAAAGAAACTACCATCAGAATGAACAGGCAACCTATAGAATGGGAGAAAATTTTTGCCATCTATGCATCTGACAAAGGGCTAACATCCAGAATCTACAAAGACCTCAAACAAATTTACAAGAAAAAAAACAAACCCCATCAAAAAGTGGGCAAAGGATATGAACAGATACTTTTCAAAAGAAGACATCAATACGCCCAACAGACACATGAAAAAATGCTCATCATCACTGGCCATCAGAGAAATGCAAATCAAAACCACAATGAGACACCATCTCCCGTCAGTTAGAATGGTAATCATTAAAAAGTCAGGAAACAACAGATGCTGGAGATGATGTAGAGAAACAGAAACGCTTTTACACTGTTGGTGGGAATGTAAATTAGTTCAACGATTGTGGAAGACAGTGTGGCGATTACTCAAGGATCTAGAACTAGAATTACCATTTGACCCAGCGATCCCATTACTGGGTATATACCCAAAGGATTATAAATCATGCTACTATAAAGACATATGTACACGTATGTTTATTGTGGCACTATTCACAACAGCAAAGACTTGGAACCAACCCAAATGTCCATCAATGATAGACTGGATAAAGAAAATGTGGCACATATACACCATGGAACACTATGCAGCCATAAAAAAGGATGAGTTCATGTCCTTTGCAGGGACATGGATGAAGCTCGAAACCATCATTTTCAGCAAACTATCACAAGGACAGAAAACCAAAAACCACATGTTCTCACTCACAGGTGGGAAATGAACAATGAGATCACTTGGACACAGGGTGGGGAACATCACACACCGGGGCCTGTCAGGGGATTGGGGGTCTCGGGGAGGGATAGCATTAGGAGAAATACATAATATAAATGACGAGTTGAAGGCGCAGCAAACCAGCATGGCACACGTATACCTATGTATCAAACCTGCACGTTGTGCACATGTACCCTAGAACTTAAAGTACAATAAAAAATAACTCCCTGCCCCCCAAAAAAGAGACAACCCTCATGACACTGAAACAGGGCCTCCCAAAAGGTAACATTCTCTCAGGGCAAAATAGAAAAACCTGACCCCACAAAATGAAACCATGATATGCATAATTCTCTCAGCCTTAGTTTGGGAGAAAGAGAAAAAGTTTCCCCTGATGATTTTTAGCCTCAAACTTCTACTTATTTAGCTATGTAGCCTAAATCTTACAACTATTGTGGCCCTGAGAAACCCCCAAGTCAAAATTATTGTTTATATGGATTCTGGGTTGGTATCGTCCCCAAGGTACCTGACAGAAGTAATAGAAATCATTTCTGGAGGAACACATGTTATACTCAAGCCTCAATGGTTCCTGCAGATAAATTTAAAGTAACATGAACTTCTTTTTTTTTTTTTTTTTTTTTTTGAGACGGAGTCTCGCTCTGTAGCCCCGGCTGGAGTGCAGTGGCCGGATCTCAGCTCACTGCAAGCTCCGCCTCCCAGGTTTACGCCATTCTCCTGCCTCAGCCTCCCGAGTAGCTGGGACTACAGGCACCCGCCACCTCGCCCGGCTAGTTTTTTGTATTTTTTAGTAGAGACGGGGTTTCACGGTGTTCGCCAGGATGGTCTCGATCTCCTGACCTCATGATCCGCCCGTCTCGTGCTGGGATTACAAAGTGCTGGGATTACAAAGTGCCTCCCAAAGTGCTGGGATTACAGGCTTGAGCCACCGCGCCCGGCCAGTAACATGAACTTCTGATTAAAATTCACTAAACACACAAGTAAACAGCTCACATCTTGAATGAGAGTCAGCAATAACGTCAAACTAGGTATTTAAGTTATTAGGTAATAATTTAATAATTATGTTTAATATGTTTAAAGGCTGCTATTGAAAGTATGATTAAAGAACAAGAAATTGGCCAGGTACGGTGGCTCATGCCTGTAATCCCAGCACTTTAGAAGGCCGAGGCAGGCAGATCACGAGGTCAGGAGATTGAGACCATCCTGGCTAATATGGTGAAACCCCATTTCTACTAAAAATACAAAAAATTAGCCAGGCACTGTGCTGGGTGCCTGTAGTCCCAGCTACTCAGGAGGCTGAAGCAGGAGAATGGCATGAACCCAGGAGGTGGAGCTTGCAGTGAGCTGAGATCACGCCACTGCACTCCAGCCTGGGTGACAGAGCGAGACTCCGTCTAAAAAAAAAAAGAAAAAGAAAAAGAAATGGACTATTTGGAAAAAAGCAAAATAGAATTTGTAGAAAAGAAAACAACATATTGTGATTAAAATGTGAAACACAATGAATGTGTCAAACAACCAATTAACATAATTTATCCTAAAATTTATTGAAAAAAATCTGTAAAAAGAAAACAGAACACGGTATAGAAATATACATAGTGAATGTTTTATTGATGTGGAGGATAGAGCAAGAAGATCCAACAAACAAGTAACTGGGATTCCAGAGACATATGACAGAAACATAGAGGCAATTTTCAGAATACAAATATTGTGTTTAGTAAATAGTATACCAGATTTCAGGTTCCTATGTTGAATGAGCATAAATTAGAGAAAATTGTACATATCTTTATAATTACAAGGAGAAGATCAGTATGTATTGTAGCTACTCAATAAATCTTTGTTCTTCTGAAAAACAAAACAAAACAAAACCCTACTTTCAATTCTTTGGGTATATGCTCAGAAGTGAAATTGCTGAATCATACGTTTAATTTTTGGAGGAACCACCACACTGCTTTCCACGGCACAGTAACATTTTACATTCCTACCAAAAGGGCACAAGGGTTTCAATTTCTTCATATCCTTGCCAACACCATTTATTTTCTGTTGTTCTTATGGTAGCTGCCCTTATGTGTATGAGGTAGGCCACAGGGGATTTTTAAGGTAGTGAAACTATTCTACATGATCTTGTAATGTTGGATTCATGGCATTATGCACTTGTCAAAACCTACGGAACTTCACAGCACAAAGAATGAAAGTTAATGTATGCAAGTTTTAAAAATTATTTAGGAAGTCAGAGAATCTCAAGACAGAATGTAAAATGTGATAAGAGAATCTGTTTTACAAACGTATGAAACAAACTCACTGAAGGGGATGAGAAAAGGTGCTGACGTAAGTAACTTTGGAAACGAAGAGCCCAAAACCAAATGCAAAGAACTGCACATAATCAATGTACTCCAGTTGACAGAGTTGTTTCCCACAGGGATATCGGTTAACAACTCTAATACTGCTATACATATATACTGGAAATAAACGATTAAGCAAATGGATGGCAGGTAGAGAAAATCACTGGATTAGGAATTTACGGATAAGCAAGGAAGGAGGCTAGAAAGATACATGTGGTAATGGATTAGATTTGGAGGTATCAGTGAGAACTCAGATTTAATTTAATACAGATGGTTACATATAGAAATATTTATAAATATGTACACAGACGGTTCCCAACTTACGGTTGAGAACAGTTTCAACTTTACGATTGGTTAACTGGAACACAACCCCATCCTAAGGAGCATCTTATATACAGGTTAGTATACAAACATATATTTTTTGTTAAGCTAAGAGGGCCTATAAAAATGATACAGCAGTAGCAATGAGCACAGCTAGCACCCAGATCTGTTTCTAACACTATTCTACAACAAAATGAACCAGGGCTCTTTGAAGAAATGGCTTATTCTAGGTTTTGGGCAGGAAATGCACAAAATGAGCCTGGATCACATATCTTACAGTCCCAGAAAGTAAGGAAGTGCTTTAAAAGAAAATCCTTATTGATGAAAGTCTGTTAAAAAGACACAAAAGCCAACCAAAAGAGCTCAAATGGTCAAAAGCTACAATAATCTGAGCAAAAAAACTAATGAAATAGTCTCGGATTATAACTCAAAGTACAAAGTAAATATCCATCAGTTCATACTGATATAAATAAATGACTGATGAATAAACAGATGGAGGGGAAAAGACAAATCTTCTGTGCAAAAGAACTTTAAATAAATTATGTAGATACTCTATCATAAAGGATGGGAGCATAACTCCCCTCTCCTTCAGTTTTCGCTATACATAATGACTTCCTTCCCAAGAGTACAGTATAGAAAAAGGAGGAGAAAAAAATACAGTGGAAAAATCTGATAAACACTACTTTAGCCAGGTGACCAAGATCAATGCCAAAAGTGATAAAATCCTGTCGATAACAGATACCCTTGAAATGATGTGATGCAAATGGCATATTGTCTTCCTCCCCAAAACCCGTAACTCCAGTCTAATCATGAAAAAACATCAGACATTTTCCAATAAAGGGGTATCCTACAATATGCTTGACCAGTACTCCTCAAAAAAACTGGCTGGGCGCGGTGGCTCAAGCCTGTAATCCCAGCACTTTGGGAGGCTGAGGCGGGTGGATCACAAGGTCAGGAGATCGAGACTATCCTGGCTAACATGGTGAAACCCCGTCTCTACTAAAAATACAAAAAACTAGCTGGGCGTGGTGGCGGGCGCCTGTAGTCTCAGCTACTTGGGAGGCTGAGGCGGGAGAATGGCGTGAACCCGGGAGGCGGAGCTTGCAGTGAGCCGAGATCACGCCACTGCACTCCAGCCTGGGAGCACAGCGAGACTCCGTCTCAAAAAAAATAAAAAATAAAAATTTTCAAAGTTATCAAAAACAAGGGAAGTCTGAGAAAATGTTACTGCCATGTGTCGAAGGAGACATACAACTAAACGTAATATGGAACAAAAAAGGGGCATTAGGTAAAAACTAAGGAAACCTTAATAAACTGTGGCCTTTAGTTAATAATAATGTATCAATATTGGTTCATTAGTTACAACAAATGTACCATACTAAAGTAGGATATTAATAATAGGAGAAACTGGGGCAGAAGGAATAATAAATACCTGCTCAATTTCTAAGTAAATCTAAAAGTGTTCTAAAAAATAAAGTCTATCAATTCAAAAAAAAGTAACTCCAGGCTGATGGCCTCTTACTCTCTGTAGACAAATTTATAGCTTGGTATTATATCTAGGTGACTAAGAGATCTGGGTTAAATATAGATCTTTGTTTCCAACATCCCGGGAAACCTTCTACTCACAAAATAAATTTCTGGCCTTTTGTTTCATGACTCTTTCCTCAGTCCCTAACGTATCTTCTCAATCTGACTAGAGTCGGGTCAACTCCACCATGCACTGCCCATCAATTCTGGATACTTGCTCAAAACACCCTTCCATTCTGGCAGGTGATGTCAGCATGGCATGGTGTGTGACAAGTAAGAAGTAGTCCATGGAGTCCAGCTAAGACACACGAGCCCTTTACCAACAGGACTCTTAAAATGATGGTGGGCTTTGTGAGATCCATGAAGATGTCATCTCTTCTTAAAATATCTGATCGGGCCGGGTGCAGTGGCTCACGCCTGTAATCCCAGCACTTTGGGAGGCCGAGACGGGAGGATCACGAGGTCAGGAGATTGAGACCATCTTGGCTAACACGATGAAACCCTGTCTCTACTAAAAAAAAATACAAAAAAATTAGCCAGGCGTAGTGGCGGGCGCCTGTAGACCCAGCTACTCAGGAGGCTGAGGCAGGAGAATGGCGTGAACCCGGGAGGCGGAGCTTGCAGTGAGCCCAGATCATGCCACCGCACTCCAGTCTGAGCAACTGAGCAAGACTCTGTCTCAAAAAAAGAAAAAAAAAAAAAATTCCTGATCAGTTACCTGTATTATTACCCTTAACTCCCATGTAATAATTCAAATATCCACATATTTGTTTTCCCTCTACTAAGCCATCATTAACTCCTTAGAGACAGAGATCATATATTCTATGCTTTGGCATACCTTATACCTATTCCTCTTCTTCCTAATAGAATCCTAATTTTGTTCAGGTCCAATGCACCCAGCTCTGCAGAAGATGTTTTTTGTAGGGTTTCTAGAAAAGCTTTTGCATTCGTGATAAAGAGGCAAACACTGTTGATGTTGTCCCCTGCTTTTTTTTTTTTTTTTTTTTTGGCCTTAAATACAAACATGATGGTTAGAACTGCAACTATCACCTTATAACTTTGAGGGAAAGTCCAAAACAATTGCACATGCTGACTCTGAGAGTGTTGATCTCGTGAACCCATGCCAGTGATGGTCTACCTCCAAATTTCTTGTTACGTAAGACAAGCTATTTGTTTAAAGCACCTGACTAAAAAAAAAAAAAATTCAAATTGTGCTCTCAACACCATAAACAGCAATGGTATATGTGACATCAACACTTCAACTTGCTTCTACCCTGGAAAGACTCTGCATACCTCCTGGGCTTTCACAAAAGGATTGGAAAAGAGAAAGCAGATTTGAACACTCCAGGGTAAATCAAGAAGAAAAATTCCTTTAAAAGGATCAAAAACTTCAAACAACCCAAACTCTTAACTTACAGGTAGAGTATATCAGAGCTCAGTATGCCCTAAGTTTAACAAACATCTTTCCAGAGTCCTGGAATCATAAAATACTTGAGGGAAGCCTCTAACATGAGAGACAGAAACCAAAACTGACAAAGAAAAAAATTGCAAACTTGGAGGTTACAATATTATGCAAAGATAAGAAAACTAAACATAACAAACAAAAAATCTATTTATTTTTAGTTGACAAGTAGAAATTGTATATATTTATGATATAAAACTATCCTCATAGCAATTTTCAAGTATACATTATTAACCGTAGTCAGCATGATGTACAATAGATCTCTTTAACTTATTCTTCCTGCATAACTGAAAGTTTAAGTCTTTTGACAAACATCTTCCCAATTCTCCCCACACCCAGCCTCTGGTTACCACCATTTTGCTCTGTTCCTATGAGATCAACTTCTCTACACTCCACACGTAAGTGAGATGATGTGATATTTGTCTCTCCGTGCCTGGCTTATTTCACTTAACATGAAATCCTGCAGGTTCATCCATGTTATCGTAAATGACAGGATTTCCTTTTTTTCTTTTTCTTTTTTCTGTGACACAGCCCCCAGGAGATCCTGAAAACATGTGCCTGGGATTTCCTTCTTTTTCAGGACTGAATAGTATTCCATTGTGAGAATATATATTTTCTTTATCCATTCATTCACTGATGGACATTTACGTTGCTTCCTGTTTCAGTCCCATTTGTGCTGCTAAAAGAAAATATCTGAGACTGGGTAACTTATAAAGAACAGAAATGTATTTGTCTTCATTCTGGAGGTTGGGAAGTACAAAATCCAGGTGCCAGGAAAATTGGTATCTGATGAAGGCTGCTCTCTGCTTCCAAGATAGCACCTTGGTGCTATGTCCTCACACATCAAAAGGGCAAACAGGAATGGAAAGTGTGAACTCTCTCCTTCAAGTCCTTTTATAAGGGCTGTAATCCCATTCATGAAGGCAGAGCCCTTACAGACTAATCACTTCTTAAAGGCCCCACTGCTTAAAACAGAATGAGCATCCCAAATCTGAAAATCCAAAATCGGAAATGTTCCAAAACCTTTTGAGTGCCAACATGATGCTCAAAGGAAATGCTCATTGGAACAGTTCAGGTTTTGGATTTTCTGATTTGGGATGCTCAATTGGTAAGTATAATGCCAATATTCCAATATCCCCAAAAAAAAAATCACAAAAAAAAATCTGAAATCCAAAACACTTCTGGTCTTCTCTAACTATTTCAGAGAAAGGGCACTTAATGTGTACTCTTGCATTGGAGATGAAGCTTCAACTTGTATTTTGGAGGGGCCACAAACATTCAAATCATAGCAATTCTGTATCTTGGCTATTGTGAATCACGTTGCAAAGAAAGTGGGTGCAGGTATCTCTTCACCATACTGATTTCCTGTCCTTTGGATAAATACACAGAAGTGGGATGCTAGGCCATATGGCAATTCTATTTTTAATTTTGTGAGGAACTGTCATATTGTTTTTCATAATGGCTGCACTAATTTACATTCCCACAAACAATGTACAAGGGTTCCCTTTTCTTCACCTCCTCACCAACATTTATCTTTCCTTCTTTTAGTAATAACCCTATAACAGGTGTAAGGTGGTATCTCATCGGGGCTTTAATTTGCATTTCCCTGATGATCAGAGATGTTGAGCATTTTTTCATACACATGTTGGCCAATTACACGTCTTCTTTCAAGAAATGTACGCTCAGGTCCTCAGCCCATTTTTTTAAATCAAGTTGTTTTCTTGCTGCTGAGTTGTCTGAGTTCCTTACATATTTTGGGTATTAACCCCTTATCAGATGCATAGTTTACAAATATAGTAGTCCCCCTTTATCCACAGGGATACACTCTGTTCTTTTTTATTTTCTTTCTTTTTTTTGAGACAGAGTCTCGCTGTGTCATCCAGGCTGAGTGCAGTGGTGTGATCTCAGCTCACTGTAACCTCCACCTCCTGGGTTCAAGTGATTCTTGGAGTAGCTGGGATTACAGGTGCATGCCACCACACCTGGCTAATTTGTGTATTTTTAGTGGAGATGGGGTTTTGCCATGTTGCCTAGGCTGGTCTCAAATCCCTGGCCTCAAGTTATCCACCCACCTTGGCCTCCCAAAGTGCTGGGATTACAGGCATGAGCCACCACACTCAGCCCACAGAGGATACATTGTAAGACCCCCAGTGGATGCCTGAAACCTTGTGTAGTACCAAAGCCTATACGGGTCTATACTGTTTTTCCTGTACTTCTATACTTATGATAAAGTTCAATTTATAAATTAAGCACAGTAAGAGATTAACAACAATAACTAATAAGAGAACAATTAGAATAAATGGTAACAAACATTATGTGAATGTTTATTTCTGAAAATTTCCATTTAATATTTTCACACCACAGTTGACCACAAAAAGCAAAACTGAAGGGGGATTACTGTAATAGTCTTCCATTCCCTGGGCTGTCTTTTCACTCTGTTGATTGCTTCCTTTGTTGTGTAGAAGCTTTTTAGTTTGATGTAATCCCTCTTGTCCATTTTGCTTTTGTTGCCTATGTTTTTGGAGTCGTAACTAAAAAATCTCTGCCAAGATCAATATCATAGAACTATATTTTCTTCTAGTATTTTTACAGTTTCATGTCCTATGTTTAAGTCTTTAATCCATTTTAAGTTGATTTTTGTATATGGTGTGACATGAAGGTCTAGTTTCATTCTTCTGGGCTAGGCACGGTAGCTCATGCCTGTAATCCCAACACTTTGGGAGGCTGAGGCAGGATGATCACTTGGGCCTAGTAGTTCAAGACCAGCCTGGGCAACGTGGTAGACCCCATCTCTATCTAAAAACAAAACACTCATTCTTCTGCATGTGGATATCCAGTTTTCCTCCTCAAAAACCTGTCTTTGATCTATAAAAAGAACCAAGAGAAGATATTGCTCCAAGATACAAGTAGAAAATGCTATTTTTTAATTACATTTAGAAAACAAAACCAAAAAAACACGGCTCTTAGAAATAAAAATAGCAAAAATTAAAAACTTAATATAAGAAATTTCCGTTTCCAGTAATGGAGGGCTAAGTTGTCAACTATTGCTATTTAACTGAATAAAAAATCTGAATGAAATATACTTCAAAAATTTTAAATCATCCAAGAAGACAAGCCAAGAAATGTGAAGTAAGAAGGAGAATCCAGAAAGGTAAAAGAGCACATAAGCTACTCTTGCCCTGAGGATGTTTGCCAATCCTGAAAAATTAGAATCTCTGTTTTGATAATCAGCAAGAGGCACAGGGAAAAAAAATCAAAATCCAACAACCACACAAGAGAACTGCACATCTTAAAACTGGCTTAAGGTAGTCCCAGACCAGTAATCACCCCAAGCAAACGACAGAAGAAAATACAAATTCTGTACATAAAATAGAACATTGCAACTAACCACGGAAGGATGATTCTCACAGATATCAAGGAAGAAAATGCAAAATAGAAGAAAACAGATGTTAAATGGAAGAGGGTGCAAAAGAGTACTTATCATATGGTATCATTTATATGAAATTTTAAAACCTACAAAAGTAATCAATGGTGATACAATTCAGAATAGTGGTTGGAGGTCAGACGCAGTGGCTCACACCCGTAAATCCCCAGCGTTTTGGGAGGCTGAGGCAGATGGATCACTTAAGCCCAGGAGATCCCAGCCTGGGCAATATGGCTAAATGCTATCTCTACAAAAAACACAAATATTAGCCGGGTGTGGTGGCAAGCACCTGTAGTCCTGCTACTCAGGAGGCTGAGGATGGAGGATCACCTGAGTCAGGTAGGTCGAGGCTGCAGTAAGCTGTGATGGCACCACTGCACTCCAGCCTGGGCTATGGAAGTGAGACCCTGTCTCAAAAAAGATAAGAAAGAAAAGGAATTGGCATATATTAAGCACTAAAATTGGCTGAATCAATAGTGGGATTCAATGGCTTGCCATCCCCAGTAAATACTCCCCCAAAGCAACCATTATAATCTTTTTTTTTTTTTTTGAGACAGGGTCTTGCTCTATCACCCAAGCTAAAGTGCAGTGGCAGATGACAGCTCCCTGCAGCCTCGACTCCTCGGCTCAGGTGATCCTCCCGCCTCAGCCTCCTGAGTAGCTGGGACTACAGGTGCGCACCACCACGCCCAGCTTATTTCTGCTTTTTTTTTTTTTTTTGGTAGAGAAAGGGTTTCACCATGTTGCCCAGGCTGGTTTCTCTGGGCTCAAGAGATCCACGCACCTTGGCCTCCCAAAGCGCTGGAATCACAAGCATGAGCAGCTGCACCTGGCTCCTTACCTATAAATTGGGTATGCAGCAAGGACACAGCAAAAACAAAACAGATATCCTTTACTCCCTAAAAACAAAATTATGGTGTGCCAAAAATAGTAAAATCTCACTCTATACATTGATTCTTTTCAAACTATAACAAGTATACAAATACTAGTATTTCCCATCTTTCATGAGATATTTGTAAAGTCTGCTAATTAGTTCTCTATCAAGAACTTGAGGAAAAAAATGCCCCTAATTGCCAAACGTGAATAACTAATTTGGATTCAACATGGACACTTTACATAAACTTTTATCCTTGTTATTATAGATTTTTTTTCTTGGGCTCCAAACAGATTCTAAATGCTGACCCCCACATTACAAAAAGCAGTCAGACATTTTTTTTCCTTGGAGACAGTGTCTCATGATATTGCCCAGGCTGGACTCAAGTTGCTGGGCTCAAGCGATCTTCCTGCCTCAACCTCCCAAATAGTTGAGACTAGAGGGGAGTATCCCCATGCCCAAGTAGGTAACATCTCACAATGCCCGACAGCATCCCCCAATGGTATAAAAGAGGTTTCAAAGAACTAGTCAACGAAAGTTCTGGCCGGGCGCGGTGGCTCAAGCCTGTAATCCCAGCACTTTGGGAGGCCGAGATGGGCGGATCACGAGGTCAGGAGATCGAGACCATCCTGGCTAACATGGTGAAACCCCGTCTCTACTAAGAAATACAAAAAATAGCCGGGCGAGGTGGCGGGCGCCTGTAGTCCCAGCTACTCGGGAGGCTGAGGCCGGAGAATGGCGTGAACCCGGGAGGCGGAGCTTGCAGTGAGCTGAGATCCGGCCACTGCACTCCAGCCTGGGCTACAGAGCGAGACTCCGTCTCAAAAAAAAAAAAAAAAAAAAAAAAAAAAAAAAAAAAAAAAAAGAAAATTCTGTAAAACCAATCATAGAAGTTAATACAACTTATTTTGGGGAAAAAAGGAAAATGCTGAAAGGCACAGATGACAATATTAAAATTATCTGTAACACTAATAGATGTTTATTATTTCTAAAGCACAATTTGCAGTTTTAGAGCATTTATCATTGTCATCAATTAGGTGATGTTTCAAATATTCTAAAATATTTTGTTATTAGAATACTCTTAGCATATAAATCAGCTCATGAAACTAGGAATTAAAGCAGAAGTGTGGGAATCAAAACTAACTGCATTTTCCCAGTGAACACCCTCTCACCTCCAGAAAAAGCACTGATACCTAAACTGATATAGAAGTAAAAATATAGTTGTCCACCAGCACTGGTATTCGCCATGGATGTTCAAGTCCCTTATAAAATGGCATGTGGCATAGGGCCAGACACAGTGGCCCATGCCTGTAATCCCAGCACTTTGGGAGGCCGAGGGAGGAAAGTCACTTGAGGCCAGGAGTTCACGACCAGCAGAGCAATGCAGCGAGATCTTGCCTCTACAAAAAAAAATTAGCTGGGTATGATGGCACATGCCTGGAGTCCTAGCTACTTGAGAGGCTGATGCAAGACGATCACTTGAGTCCAGGAGTTTGAGGCTGCGGTGAGCTATGATTGTGCCACTACACTCCAGCCTGGGTGACACAGAAAGACCCTATCTCTAAAAAAAAAATAAATAGGCCAGGCGTGGTGGCTCACGCCTGTAATCCCAGCACTCTGGGAGGCCGAGGCGGGCAGACCACAAGGTCAGAAGATCTAGACCATCCTGGATAACACGGGGAAATCCCGTCTCTACTAAAACTACAAAAACAAAATAAGCCAGGCGTGGTGGCGGGCACCTGTAGTCCCAGCTACTCGGGAGGCTGAGGAGGGAGAATGGCATGAACCCATGAGGCGGAGTTTGCAGTGAGCCAAGATCACGCCACTGCACTAGAGCCTAGGCGAGAGAGTGAGACTCCGTCTCAAAAAATAAATAAATCTCTGCCTCAAAAAATAAATAAATAAAAATAAAATGGCACGGTATATGCACATAACCCACATAATCTACATACATCCTCCCATATATTTTAAGTAATCTCTAGATTTAAGTAATCTCTAGATTGCTTATAATACCTAATACAATGTAAATGGCATGTGTAAATAGTTGTTATGCTGTATTGTTTTTAGATTTGTATTATTTTTATTGTTGTATGATTGTTTTAATTAGTATTTCCAGTCCATGGTTGGTTGAATCCACAGATGTGGAAATCACTGATATGGAGGGCCTACAGTATAAAGTCACAGATAAAGGGGAAAGAAAAAACAGTATAAACAAGTTGTAGTAATTATATTTAAAAATAAAACTGATTTCAAATCAGTAGCATATTATTAAAGGAAATAACGTCCTTCAAATATTCTTGCATGGGTGATAAAATAAATACACTTTCATCTTCTAAAACCCAGAGGTATTCCCCTCCTGCCACCAAAGTATTCAGAAGCAAGAAGTAATCCTTTCTATCAACAAAGACTTCCTTCTGTGAATTTTTAAATGGTCTGAAAAGTGGGTTGATTATATGCAAATGCATAACTACACACACACACACACACACACACACAGTCACACACATACATGCACACAAAAGGTTCATGAATCAAGCAGCCAGACCAACCTCTTTGCCTGCCTGGTTCCAGTCTACCCTTTATCACTAATTTCAGACATTCTGCACTCAAATTCAAGTCAAACGTAACACTAGACTCAGGTCAGTCCAGCAAACATTTATTAAAGAGCCTAATAATGTCAGGCTCTAAGCCAGGCAGGATAGAGCAATGAATCAGACAATGAATAAGCAATGAGTAAGACACAGTATCTGCCCTCTAGAAACTTCTCAGGAACCCCCACCTGCATAACCCTTCTTATTCCAAAACCTAGGTCAAGTGACAGAGTCTTCCTAAAGATTTTCCTGTGATGTCTAGAATGAAAAGTCATTTTTCACAGCCCTGAAGTCCATCTATTACTTTCTACTTGTTTTAGGGTTGCTTTGAGGCTCATGCTGATATCTAACTGATTCTTTTAGTATGCCCCACAAAGCCTAGCTTAGTGCTGAAGCCATAATAGGCATGAAATAAACATGTGTTGAATGAACAAGCCTCAGTCCTGTTTACATGTTTTAGATGTATTAGACAGACATGGCCTGAATTGAAATATGGAACAGCTTTTACATTCTATAAAACAAAACCTTTATATAACCTTTCCTACCAGTTTTTAATATTCTATAGATATATTCCCCAAGACAGATTTTTTTTTTTTTGCTATTGAAGTGAAAATGTTTAAAGATTGAAGATTATTAAATAAGACAGCACTTGTTGATATGCACAGACGGTATTTGACAATTATAAGCCATTACTATTCTCTTGCCATATTTTCTCTCTACAAACTAGCTGATAGGGGAAAAACTTGGTAGAGCAAGTATTTTTAAAATTTCCAGCCAAAATCATATCTTATAGGTTTATAGGGTGGAGGAAGGAGAAAGAGCAAATATTTTAAGAAAAAGGCAGGGAAAGCAAGTGGAAGTAAATGGAGTATGAGCCGCAATGCAAAGGAGATACTGGTTAGAGGCAGCTCTCCAGCTTCCAACTTATTATAGTCATTACGGAATGGTGACATAAACAGATATCTTGATACCTCTCACTCATCCTCCTTAACTAACAGCAATAACATCTGTAATACAATGTTGAACACAACAATTTCTGCCAACAAAAGGGAATGTAAGATATAAGTATTTATATCATGACAATTTCCCTAAGATTTGAATGCACAAGAAATAACTATAACATAAGGTGGTAGTCCCATAAGAAAGATAATATCCAGAATGGATAGTCTGGAGGCATGGGGTTGATAGGAATTGGTCAACAGAGGGCATTCTGGGCAGTAGTATCAATGTAGGGGAGTATTTTGGAGTTAGTAAAGTAATATCACCTCAAAGCAACTCCACCTTTTGTCAGGGCAGGGCCAATATCATAAGCCTTCATAAATCTCACCAAACATAACAGTGCTTCCCATATAATAGACACAAAATAATTATTGTATTTTTAAAACAAAACTGAATTCCTACAGCAGTTTCATGGCCTTTCATTTACTTTTGGAGAAGCAATTCAGTTTACATTAATAATGAATTTTCTTTGTCAACCTCCTCTAGACAAGCACCCTCTAAAAAATGTGAAGTAAAATTAAAGTCAATATTATAGACAGTCCCAGCTTCTTGGGAGCTTAAGGCAGGACAATTGTGGAGCGCAGAGTTCAAGACTGGCCTGAGAGTACAGCAAGACCCTATCTCTAAAAATATACATATATATTACGGATATGGTCTAACCAGTAGACTATGAGACCCAATTCCTTTTCACAGATAAATCTATTAATGTGGCCTAAGATTTCATCAATTACTTAGGCAGTCACATTACCAAGCTATCAATCAAGTAAATTCACCAGAAATTACCTGTAGGTCTTTTCTTCCCCATCCTTTCACCATTTTACTTGATAAAAATGTTTAACCCAAGTAATAAAACTTAACTTTATAATTTTGGTTTCAGCTTTAGACTTTCTTGAGCTGTTATCTGGGTCACCTAACCTATCATCACCTACAAAGGCTTTGAGAACCCTAAAGATACACTTGCTAATTAGTCACTAATACTCTGGGTAATGCAATCAACTATCAATGCAATTGGACAAAACATGCATGATCACCTACAAGCATTGTTTTGGTCAGTGAAAACAAAGATGAATCCAGTCTTTCTACACTCAAGGACAATCTAGTCACTTACAATGTAAATTTAAGTCCTATATAAAGTTCTATGAAGTCAAGATAATGATGCATTAAAAGGTTAAGATTGAGGGTAATACATAAATTATCCACCTAATCTATCACTCAACCCACATTTTTCAATGTCTTCCAAAAAGATATAAGCTTTGTCAAATGCATTTAGTTAATAATACGATGAAGGCTGGGCACAGTGGCTCATACCTATAAAAGCACTTTGGGATGCCGAGGCGGGCAGATCACAAGGTTGGGAGTTCGAGACCAGCGTGGCCAACATGGTGAAACCCCGTTTCTACTAAAAATTCAAAAATTAGTTGGGCATGGTGCTGTGCCTCTGAAATCCCAGCTACTCAAGGGGCTGAGGTGGGAGAATGGCTTGAACCTGAGAGGCTGAGGTTGCAGTGACCCGAGATTGTACCACTGCACTCCAGGTTAGGCAACAGAAGACACTCTGCCTCAAAAATAATAATAATATAAATAATATAATGAAAATAACAATGGCTTTTAAATTATACATTCTTTAAGTACCAAAGATTATATCAACCAGGAAATTAAGGCATAAAAAATATTTATATGCACTTATAAATTAAATCAGGTATTTGAATCCATCTTCTAACTACCAGACTTATCCAGCATTTCCCTTGGGTAGCAAAATTTTCAGTAAATCATATGTATGTGAGGTGCTCAGCCATGTATTTTTTTTCGTATCTATACACACATTCACAACCCATACACAGATTTTTGTCTGTCGAACTTTAACCAGGTCCTCAAAAAACTAAAAACCTATTTCTTAATAAGTAAAACTTATTTACTAAACATAGGTCTTTTTCAATCTCTAATTTCCCTGTTTAAAAAAAAAGCAAATAATTTCAAAATCTGTGCTTTGTGAAATTATTAATTCATATTTGGCTCTCTATCTGATCCATCCATTCTTGCTATGTAATAAAGAAATGAACATAGTAAGCAATGCCTAAGATGCTAACGTGCATCCTGAAGAAGTGAACACAGTATCATCTCTTTCTTTGGTATTACCCAGAATACAATGCAAAACTGTGACTGTAGTATACATTCACCAACTTATTTACTCATTTGGAACACTAGAAATCCTTGTAAGCACAGCTCAAATTTATTACAAGTTAATTCATATCCCCTAACAACTACACAACCAAAGTCTGACACGACCTACTTAGCATATCACTAAAAAAAAGTCCCCCAAAATCAGTATTAGAGTCGTTCTATTGAATTCCTTTCTTTTCTCAAATTTAACATAAGACTTAAGAAGCATTAAAACAGCAAAAAAAAAAAAAAAAAAAAAAAACTCCAATGATTGTTACAAGAAGCAGACTTAGGTTTAAGTGCATGGCTACATATCATTTTTCTGTAACAACATATTCTCAATAATTAACTCTTTGGGACAGTAATGTGATTCTAAACATGAAATAATAGGATAACTGGTTTCTAAATCCAAAATTTCAAGAGAATTTCCCAACCTCGAATTCCTCAATGGCAAGAGCACAGTACAGGTGTTTGTATTACATTACAATCCATTGGAAGTACAATCCTTTTTCAAAACTGAGAACAGTAAAAATAGGAAGCATACTCAAATTTTCCTAAGGTTTCTTCTAGTCCCAACAATAGTCCTCTACACCAAGTTCTACTTATCTAAGTTTTAGACACCAAGTTGGTATTAGTTGATTCTACATTACTTAGTTTCTAATAAATGTTTCCCTCAAATCCTCAAACTAAAAATCTTAAAATATGGAGATGTGCTAAATGTTAAGAGAAAAATTAAAAATCTTTTTTCAGAATTTCCAAAGGACATAAAACAAATTTTAGTTAGAACAAAAATTCCCATCTCTTCTACAGTTTATCTTTTCAGATTGCTGAGAAACTATTTAAATTCTGAAAGTAAATAACCAAATTACAGGAGACAGCAGAGAAATGGAATAGTTTCCTTATGTAGTACCACAAGTTTAAAAAAAAAACTTTAAAATAACATTTTATTATTCACTAAAATAATGTTTTCCCTTAAAACTGTTATTCTTTAGTGTGATACAAGGTGAATTTTTTTTTAAAACTTAAGAGTTAAATCTAAATAACATGCCTCCACTGTTTTCCTATGTTTACTTTTTAAAAGTATTCTACTTACATTTTAATTTCCTTTGAAGCACGAGTCATTTAAGCAGGCAAAAATTAAAACATTTTGTAATTATAAAAATGGATGAATGCACTCTGGTAAGCATAAAAAATTGAAAAATTGAAAATAAAACTATACCGATTTCCTTTCATTGATAATTCACTATAATCAATTATAGAACGCACAAAGTGTAAGGAAAAAAAGGCCAATAATGCCTGAGAAACTAACCAATGTAAAAGGATTAAACTTTACATAATTCTTTTCCACACAATCCTCCCCAATATAAGAACAATTAATGCTATCTAAGAAACAGAATGAAGGGGCTCCTAAGGTATTTTCTCTTGGGTGGTGTGTTTACAGACTGGGTAAGCACTTGTCCAGAATGTTGCACAAGAGATTCCTGGCTAGCTAAGTAAGCGTTCACTAGATGGACTCTAAAGTGTCACAGTTCTAAGATTCCCAATCTATGAGTAGACGAGAAAAGTAAGAAAACATTTTGCCTTTCAATTAACCGATCGGCTTTCACTCCCACCCTAGCCGGGCACACACATACTCAAAAGTTATTTCTCCCCTTTCTCTGCAGTGATTTCACGAGATCCTCGCGAACAAAAGGCACGGAAAACAGGCACAGGTGGAATAAAAAGGGGAGTGGCTGAGGCCAGGCGGCTCTCGGAACAGCGCCCCCACGCCCCCAGTTCCCCCGGCCGCACCTGAGAAATCACAGCCCTCTACACCTCCACCCTTCCGCGCCGGCGCCAGGGGCAAATTCTCCGACCTATTACCCTCCGCCCGTACCTTGGCCAGACATTGGGCATTGTCTGGAGCCTCCTGTGCCAAAGAACGGCAGGGAGGAAAGGAAGGAGAGAACGAAGGAGAAAGAACAAGTGAGAATAAAGAACGGAAGGGGAAGTAAAGCAACAGGGAAACCGTCCGCTCCTTTTGGCAAAATTAGCTTCCTGAATTAAATCACTCGATTTAATTCAGCCCCCAAAACCAAGCCATCAGCCCAAAGGCTGCAGCCGGGGTTGGCCAAACCGGAGTCCCTCGAAGCTGTGCCCGCCCGAAGCACAGAAGCAGAGAGAGGGAAATGGGAGTGTGGGCTGGGCCTGGCTGGCCCGAGGCCGGGCTCCGAACAAAGCCGCCTGGGTCCCCATACCTGGGGCGAGGGCTCTGGGCGGCGCCTCCCCGCTCCCCGCTCCCCGCGCCGCCCCAGCCAGGCGACGCCCTAGCCCCGCGGACCTGGCCCGGGCGAGGGATCGCGGCCGGTCCCCTCCCCGCCCTCGAACAGCGCCCATTGGGGACAATGGGCCCCCTCCCCCGCCTCCAGGAGAAGAGATACAAAGGGAGAGACGAGCCGCCGGGCGCGAAGCCAGGCGTCGGGAAAGTGAAGGCGGAGGAGAAAGGGACTAGAGGGGATCACGGCGGACGCAGTAGCCCGCGGGCTGTTCCCCGGCCGTCCCGGGCGCCGCCCGAGCCGCACCACGGTGGCAAAGGCGGGAGCACGGACTAGCGGCCCCCTAGACCCTCGACCGAGAAGGGAAGAGGAGTCTGCACACAAAGAGGAGCGAGACCCTCACCCTCCGCCAGCGCCGTACCAAGGACCGCGGTGCGCGCTCTCACCGCCGAAGGTCCGCGGCGCCCGCCCAACCCGCGCTTCTCAGGGGCCGGGGTCCATGCAGGGCGCCCCTTTCCCCCACTCACCCACAGCTCTGTGCCCCAGCTCATGGCGGAACTTGAGGCGACTCTGGCCGTCTGGCGTTGCCGCTGTCCGTCCGTCTGTCGGCTCTGCCGTCAGTCGATCCGACCTCTCACTCCCTGGCCGGCGGGCTAGCAGCTCAGCGGGTCTGCCTCGAAAGGTGCCGCCACCGCCGGGCTCCCCAGTGAGTGAGAAAGACGCGACTGGTGAAGGCGCCGCAGCCGCCGCGTCCCCGCCTCCCCGAGCTGGGCGGGAGGGGGCCGGGGCCGAGGGGAGGCGGAACGCGGCGCGGGGAGGGGGCGGGGCGCAGTGCATCCTGGGATCGGGGAGGACCTGGGCGCCCCTGGCCACCGCCGGCGGGGTCCCCCAGCGGGCACCTGGTCACCCTCGCTGGCCCCTTTCGCTCGTCGAGTCTCCTCCCGCCGGTACCCCGGAGCTTGGACTGCCCCCGCTCCACCGACACTCGCACCCCGTTTCCAAGATAGAAAGGGAGAGAAGGGAAAAGATCCCACCGCCGCTATTATCTCATTCCTCCTCTGCGCTGAGCCCCTTTACATGAGGCAATTTCAGTTACCTGCCTTTCCTGCCTCTTGTCTCCTCCACGCGGGAGAAACCTTGACAGGGAAGCGTCATCCAAATCCTAGAGTTTAGATTGAGGAGAGTTGTGTTTTATTTTTTTAAATCTTGATGCTTAAGGTGATCTTTCGAGCCTGATGCTTTGACATGACGATTCTTGGGGACCACCAAAATGTGCACAGGTTGAACATCAAATGTGAATGCAACATGTCCCCGATTCTGTCTTTAAATGTTTAATTTTATAAATTCTGTCAGGAAATTATAAAAAGAGGCAGCTCTTCCAGTAATCATTTGGGGATGTTGCCAAGGCACGAGATGGAAGACGTGGACAAATGTGAGCCGAGCTGTCACCTACCGAAGATGAGAAGGCAGCTTGCCCCATCTCTGGAATGGGCACCTCGTGGGTGGGGGTTGGATGGGAGCCAGATTTTTCTCTGGTAGTGTAAACAGCCTATTAGGAACTTCAGATCTCTTTCACGTCCCGGTATCGGAACCTTGGAGGCAGGTCCACTACTTCCTTTTTTCTCTATGGAGCTACTTCTTGGCCTATCTCCATGGGAAGGCTGTTAGCTAGCTTGGCTGGTGCTACTAGATATCAAGTACGCTGAGCAACTCCCTAACATATGCTTTAGTATTAATAGCTTGTCTCCTAAAGCAAGCAAGCGCACACACACACTTCAAAGCAGTCAACTAGTAGAGTACTCCTCAGTGCGTCATGACAGCTGGGTGTTTTAGGAAGCTCTCCCAACGGGTTCTTTGTCAGCATTGAAAACTCCTCCCCTACCTGGCCTGCACAGGTGTTCCAACCTCTTCCGCTTAATCCGTGTCCTTGCCTAGCTGCGCTCCCTCTTGGAGTTGAGGCCAACAGCCAGACAGCCCAGTTGCTAATCTTCCTAAATTCTCTGCTCTCCTTCCCTGAGGCCACTTTAAGCATACGAATGCCCTCTTCCAAGTGGGTTATAGACAATTTTTAAATGCTTAAGTTTGTACCATGCAGTGAAAAGCCTGTGAAGCATTGAACAACAGTTTCTAATATTTTTCCACATTGCCTCTATTCCAAAAGAATTTCTTCGTTTATTTATATCACCTAACATTGTTAACCGCCTCTCCTATCACTTCCTGTCACTCCCTGGAATCATGAATGTATTTTGCAATTGCAAGTAACACTAATTAGTAAGGGAAAATGGAATGGAAATGGAATTTTTTTTTTTTTTTTTTTTTTTTGGACGGCGTTTCACTCTGTCGCCCAAGTTGGAGTGCAGTGGCGCGATCTTGGCTCACTGCAACCTCCACCCCCCAGGTTCAAGCAATTCTCCTGCCTCAACCTCCCGAGTAGCTAGGATTACAGGCGCCCGACACCACGCCCAGCTAATTTTTGTGTTTTTAGTGGAGACGGGGTTTCACCATGTTGGGCTGGTCTGGAACTCCTGACCTCAAGTGATCTGCCTGCCTCAGCCTCCCAAAGTGCTGGGATTATAGGCGTTAGCCACTGTGCCCAGCCAGAAGATTGATTTATTAAATGAGTATCTCATTATTTAGCACCACAGCAATACCAAGATTTATTATATCTAAGTATTGTCATAAAAGCTAAGACTTGTAGAGTATAATTTAAACCGAAGTTAAAGGATTTATCTCTTTTTTTTTTTTTTTTTCTGAGACAGTCTTGCTTTGTTGCCCAGCAGTGCAGTAGGGCCATCTGGGCTCACTGCAACCTTCGCCTTTCCAGCTCAAGCAATTCTCCTGCCTTAGCCTCCCAAGTAGCTAGGATTATAGGTGCTCGCCACCACACCTGGATAATTTTTTGGATTTTTTTGTAGAGATGGGGTTTTGCCATTGTTGCCCAGACTGGTCTTGAACCCCTGGGCTCAAGCGATCCAACCCCCTCAGCCTCCCAAAATTCTGGGATTACAGGCCATGAACCACCACACCCAGCCAGGATTTCTCCTTTAAAGTAAAATAATCTACTGTTCACATTAAAATTCCCAACCGTGCTGTTTATGTAATTTCCCAATAGAACATAAAGCTCACCTCCTACATGAAGATTTTTTCTTCTTTCAAGGTTCTGAAGCAGGATTCCACACTTAAAACAATTCATTTCTCTTCAAAAAGCTCAATTTGGGGGTTATCAAGGGTTTTCTTATTTGTTTTTGTTTTGAGACAAAGTCTCCTGTCATCCAGGCTGGGCACCATCATAGCTTACTACAACCTCGACCTCCCAGACTCAAGTGATCCTCCTACCTCAGCCTCCTGAGTGGCTAGGACCACAGGCACACAACCACACCTGGCTAATTTTATTTTGTATTATTTATTTATTTATTTAGGAGAGACAGAGGTCTCACAAGGTTGCCTGGGCTGGTATCAAATTCCTGGACTCAAGTGATCCTCCTACCTCAGCCTCCCAAAGTGCTAGGATTACAGGAGTGAGCCACTGCACCCAGCCCTGCATCAAGTTTAATATTCAAATTTAAATAAAATTTCTGTTACCCTCCATTACTATAAAATTTTTAATGTAATTCATATTGCCACCTTAAATAGATAATATCTTCTAAAGAATTATTTGTAATTTATAAAATTCTTTCATGACATTAAAAGTCACTGGTTCAACAATGTTTAAGCAAAAATAATTAAAAAGTGAAAACTTTCACAATAAAGAAATAAATGTTTAGTGTTATATTTTGTTACAAAAATAATAAAGATTAATCAGATTTCAAAGTATTTCCTATTAGAACAAATCTTCTCTAAAATAGCATATAGGCATTCAACCAACAAACATGCAGAGATATTTTACATACACATAGTCACATACACAAATATATATTATCAGTATGGCAGTTTATAAGACTATGATTTTTCACATAATCAAAATCATTTTGGCACTAAATTACTTTTACAGATAATTTATTCTTTATAGACTCATGACAAGGCATTTTGTAAGCAGTTCAAACACAGAATTTTTATCTCTAAAAATGTTAAAACTGGCCAGGTACAGTGGCTCATGCCCGTAATCCTAACACTTTGGAAGCCTGAGGTGGAAGGATTGCTTGAGGTCAATAGTTTAAGACCAACCCAGCCAGCATAGCAAGACCCCATCTCTTATTTTAAAAGATTAAAGTAAATTAAATTTAAAATGTTAAAACATAACTTTCAGAATCTTGAAAGAAATATCTCTTTATTATAGTAGAAATCTAATATTAATTTATTCCAGATGCTACCTCTATATCATAATTTGAATCATTAAATATAAAAATCTTCAAACCAATTATACTTTTTTGCTACTTGACCTATCTTGGCAATCACCACATAGTTTTGATTTCATATTACATAATTTATAAGGTAATAATACTAAGAAAAAATCAAGAAAATGATATTATTCTATTTTCTCCATATACAATGAAGCTACTCTACAAGTAAACTTGAAAGGGCCTAAATTACAAAGGTGCTTTAGCAATTTAAACAATTATTACAATGTCTCTTTTTATTATGAAAAATAACTTATCGAATGCATTTTCTCTTCAGGCACATCATAGAACTCTGGTCTATAATAGTCCCTTAAAGTGTTATATTTTCTTTTGCATATATTATGTAGTAATTCAAATGCAAGTTCCTTTTATAATTTCTTTATGTTATAAACATTTAACTAATGCCCTTTCTGGTTTCGAATATTCCCTTCATGAATCCTTTGTTAAGGCAAAATATGAAACAAAGTTTTTCACTGCTGCATTCTTGGATATATAATAATTTACTAGTCCAAGTACATCAACTTTCAACCATAAATCAATCCCATGTCATTTGCAAATCTTAAGACTTTGTCTTAAAATTAAAGCTACAGAGACAATGTCCAGAAATAAAATTATCCTTCAAGTAGCTAGGCCAGAACAATCAAGCTAAAACTACCTTAAGGAAGAAAATCAAAGAGCAGTACCATTTTAATGTTTCAAAAATGGGATCACACTAGCATGCTGAGTCCATGCCAGCCAAATGAAGAATGGCACTGGCTAGTTAATAGTCATCACTACTTTCTGTACTGCCAGTTTTCCAACCCAAGAATTGGAAGAAATCCAAAACTTCAAGGGCATTGCTCAAGGTGGCTCACTGAAGAAAGAGAGAAAGAGAGAGGGAAAGAAAGTGAGAGGGAGACAGAGAGGCCATTTTATGTTTTTTTGGAATTCTACTCGCCATTATTGAATCTAGTTAAAGCATTTCATGTAATTGCTCCAGTGAAATGTGGAAAAACAAAAGAAAATTCAATATAAATCAAATGGAATAGATGTGTTTAAAGAGGTAACTTATGTCTACTTTTCTACGTTGGTTGGATTTTTCCCACTGCATTATGATAGAACTGTGTAACTTTAAAAATGTTTAGGTATTTGTTTATATTAAATTTTCTTCAGGGCAGGAGACCTGGTAGAACAAAAGTTATAGTTTTCTCTAGGTGTTGGTTGTACTTTCCCAAACCCATTCAAAATTTATATTAATTTCTTAAAGTATTCCTATCTTTTTTCTTGTTGTTGAGTTTTGTTTGGAAATTTTTTTGGCATGTGATAAAAAATTTCAAGATATGCACACCAGTTAACAAAGAACGAACATTCTCTGTTTTCTTTTTATGAAAACCAGACAGGTACCTCATGTGAACTCATAGAAATAAAATCAGCTTGTACAGATTCAAAAGAATAAATTGCTAAATTTTCAGGGATTTTGCAAACAGGTTGTTAAAAAATGTTAGCTTGATAGCAGTCATGGTAAGAGTATTTATACTGTGGGAATTAGCAAATGCTTCAAATCAGGGCTTTTTCCCTGGAGCGCTGATTGTTAAATATAAGCATACCACTGTCTAAATCCTATGTAGATTAGCCGGGAAGGAAATGAAAATGTACTATAGCTACAATTCTGAAATGAAATGATAAATTTTAATTTTATTGAGTCCATTCAGACATTGTCTGGGATACTCAGGGTCTAATACAATTACAAGTTCTTTTTCATCTCTTATGTGACAGAATCATATCCATTGCCGTAATCTTTGCCTCTACTATCTTCATAGTAGAATTCTAACATTTGTAATTCTTTGTCATTTGATATTTATTATAATATTGTTGCAGGCCGAAAGAGTGAGGTTTGTGATCAACTCAGTATGCCACTGGAGGCTATATGAGTAAACAGCAGACTGTTCCCATGAAAGCAAGTTGTTGGCAAACTGACAAACTGTGTCTGCCGCCCAGAAGGAATGCTGAGGGCAGTCACGCCCCAGGCACAAGTGTTTCTTGTGATTAGGCACATCTGAAGCCTGTTAGCAATAATGTGAACCTGTGATCAATTAAGTAGCCGACCAATCGTTACCTCCCGCTCCCTGCTCTTTCTACCCAATAAATATGAGGGGCTGTAGAAGCTCAAGGTGGCTGCCTTTGCTCAGTAGAAGCAGAAGGCCTCTTCCTCCCCAGACCCCTTCTTTAAGACAGTTTCTTTTGTTTTAAGTTTTCATTTCTTGTTCATCCTCCTTCATTCAGTCCTGTGGTAACCATGGCAAACTGTAGCATAATATGTTGTTATTGATTTACTTAAAAGATAATAAACCACAATTCTGCATCTTTCATGTCAGAATTTTTCACCATTTAAGTAAATGCTTAATAATTTTTTATTGATAATAAAAATGATTTAAATAATCAATCATGAGCACTTACCTCTAGGCTGGTTCTCCTTATCCTTATCCAAATCCAATCAGCTAAGATTTTAATGTTGATTTTAAAGACTAACATGGCTCAGACTAGATATTTTAAATTCTTTAAAAGTAATACACATAGTCTACTATGTGTAAATTCAAGATTTGGTGTTTTGGTTTCTTTCTTTCCTTTTTTTTTTTTTTTTTTTTTTTTTAAGAGATGGGGTCTTCCTCTATTGCCCAGGCTAGAGGGCAGTGACGTGAAGCATAACATCATATTTCACAGCAGCCTGAAACTCCTGGATCTCAATTCCTCCTCAAACTCAAGTGATCCTCCCACCTCAGCCTCCTGAGTAGCAGTGACTACATTGCATTCCACCAAATCTTGCTAATATCTTGTGTTTTTAGAAAGAGGGTGTCACTATTTGTTCAAGCTGCTCTTAAACTTCTGGCCTCAAGCTTATTTTTTAATTTTGGTGGCCACTTCACTGTAACAATACAGGTTTATCCCATGAGATAAAACAGCAAGTTAAATCCACTTATGTTGAAGTAAGCCAACAGATACCTAATTTAAATTAAACTCAGAGAATTTGGCTTTAACCTAAAGGGCTTGGTTTTAAAATTATAACCTAGGTCGTCTCAAAAAGAGGGCATTTTACAGACTATCAGTTGGAATAACTTCCGATGCATCAAAATTTTGTATAGGACTGCCAGATTAAATATTCAGACTCCCACTTAAATTTGAATTTCAGATATTACAAATATTGCATGGAATATACTTACACTAAAAACTATTTATTATATATCTGAAATTCAAATTTAACTAAGCATGCTATATTTTAATCTGGTAACACCAAGTATTCTTACATTGAACACCCTAGATCAGAGAGTCTTAACCCGATGAATTTAGACCACATATTTGAGGGCCTTGCTGAATACATGAAATTAGATATAAAAGATTTTTAATAAATGCATCCATAGCTTTTAGGGGGGAACAGAAGCATAGCTTTTTATTAGTAGCTTTTAATGAGGCATTTGCTTCAAAGTCTCTTGGAGAGCCTTTTAAAAATTAGTGACTTACAAGATTCAGAACAGTAGTAAATGATGCTATCACTTCTGTTTAAAAGAGAATTTTTACTCTCTGTATGCACGGAATACCTATGGAAGGAAACACAAGGAACTGGAAGTAAGTACATCCCTCTGGACAGGGGAACTAGGAGACTGGGATGATTTTTTTTAAGAGTCCTACTTTTCACTACTTCTCTTTTGTACATTTAATTTTATTACATTGTCCATATTTTATCTATCTAAAGAAAGTTTAAAATTACAAAAACCAACAATGCCCAGGCCTCACTGTAGGCCTATTAAGTCAGAATTTCTAAATTTCCAATGATTAAGCCATAATGTTTGCATGTATTTTTGTTAACTCCACAGTATATTTTAATTATACATGAATATCACACACATTACTCTGTGGAATTTGCCAAATAAAACAGCAAACACAAACAAACACACCACAAACTCACGGGAACACCATTCTCTGCATCTCCCAGGAAAGACCCAGAAAATAAATTACTCACTTCAAGCAAGGCTGGAGAGGTTCTGTTTAAGGAGTCCTGTGCGGTGAGTTCAAACAAATCTCCGCTTAGGTGTGGTGAGACAGGAAGCTGCTCAGTGTTTAAGCTGAAGACTCAGGAAAGAGGACTCTTAATTAATGTTTTTGGCCACCAGATTACACGGAAGGGTAATTGAACATTTGCTTATCCACCTATTAAGTAACCTGCCTTTTCTGTGCTTCTAGTGGGTGGGTCCCGGAGTAACAAGGATCTGCTACCCCTGGAAACTCTTCCTAGTGTTGTGCCATCATAGCAATTTACCCAGCCTGCTTCAAGGAGACACCCTGCCTGTTCACAATTTATCTCATCTTCACTATTACTCAAATGTCATTTAAGGCCAGGTGCAGTGGCTCATGGCTATAATCCCAGCACTTGCAATGCCAAAGGCAGGAGGATAGCATGAGTCCAGGAGGTTGAGACCAGCCTGGGCATCATAGTGAGACCCTCCTGTCTCTACAAAAAATAAAAATATTAGCCAGCCATGATTGCATGTGCCTATAATCCCAGGTGCTCAGGAGGCTGAGGTGGGAGGACTACTTGAGCCCAGAAGGTTGAAGTTGCAGTAAGCTGTGATCATGCCACTACACTCCAGCCTGGGCAACAGAGCGAGACTGTGTCTTTAAAAAAAAAAAAAAAAAAAGTTTCATTACATGTTAACGGAATGACTGACTGCAGTACTTCAGAATTCAGTCTGCAAAGAGAAAACATGCCCAGCAGAGTAACCTAGAACACTTCCCAGATCATTGTCCTGAAGTTAACCTGAAGAAGTGGTGTCTCTTGCGTACCCTTGCTTCTCTCCATTTCAGCAAAAATGGCAGGGAAGAATTTCTTCACAAGCAAACATACAATCTGAGAAAAAACAAATTTTTATTCCCTGTTCTTAGTATCCTATTTCTGGTTCCTATGTCCAGAAGAAAGGAATGCCACAAGTTACATGACTGCAAGCAATAGTAAACAAATGTATTTCACAGTTTAATCTAAGATCTACCTGGAGTTGAATTTTATGAAAATACAGAGTTTCCGGTGGCTCACACCTGTAATCCCAGCACTTTGGGAGGCCGAGGTGGGTGGATCACGAGGTCAAGAGATCAAGACCATCCTGGTTAACACAGTGAAACCCCGTCTCTACTAAAAATACAAACAATTAGCCGGGCGTGGTGGCAGGCACCTGTGGTCCCAGCTACTTGGGAGGCTGAGGCAGGAGAATGGCGTGAACCCAGGAAATGGAGCTTGCAGTGAGCCGAGATTGCACCACTGCACTCCAGCCTGGGCGACAGAGTGAAACTCTGTCTCAAAAAAAAAAAAAAAAAAAGGGAAAAGAAGAAAAAAAAAGAAAATACAGAGTTTCACAGTTAATACAGTGAAGTTTCTAGAACATATATAAGACTATCTTCACAACTCTGGTATAGGCAGAGGTTTTTAAAACAAAGTACAAAAAGCATGAACTAACCATAAAGGAAAAAATGGATAAAATGAGTAAATTAAAATTTACCAGAAAGTGCTTTTAAGGGAATGAAAAGACAAACCCAGAATGGGAAAATATATTAATAATACATATACCCAACAAAGGGCTCATATCTAGAATATATAAAAAGTTTCTACAAAACAGCAAGATAGACCACATGGTGGAAAATTGGCAAAATACATGAATCAACACTTACATAAGAAAATATATTCAAAAAGTGTTTAACGTTATTATGTATGAGAAAAATGCACATTAAAACCCCACTGAAATATCGCTACATGTCTATCAGAATGGCTGACGTAGAAAAGATCGACAACACCAAGTATTAGCAAAGACATGGAATGATGGAAATTCTCACACACTGCTAGTGGAAGTGTAAATTGATACAACTTTGAAAAACTATTTGGCAATATTGCATACTATGCAATACAAAAATTCTACTCCTAGGTATATACTCAAATGCCATATGTTCTTATGTGCACCAAAGGCACATGCAAGGATGTTCATCACAGAAAATTATTTATAATAGCTAAATACTGGAAACAACCCAGATTTCCAATAGTAGAATGGATAAATAGTGGTATATTCATATAATAAAATTTGTTAACCACAAGGGAAAAGAATGAAATATACCAACAAGCAAAAATAACAAAAATATTGAGTGAAAGAAGCCAGACATAAATGATATATAATAACACTTAAAAACTTTCTCAAAATAGGAAAACCTAAATTATAATGTTGGAAGTCAGGATAATGGTTACCTCTGGGGAGAAGGGAGAAGGTAATGATTGGGAGAGAACACAAGGGAGTCTTCTGAGATGCTGGTAATGTTCTTTCATTTTATCTAGGTGATGCTTATACAGGTGTTTTCACTTTGTGATGATGCCTTAAACTGACGGTGCTTTCTGCATTTTACTGTACATATGTTATACTCCAAATTTTCAGAAACCGTATTTTTAAAAAAGACCTGATCTCTTTGGGATACCTATTTACCTTGTAAAATGCCTGGTTTCCAAGAGGAATGTTAGATCATTGACAATGTCTTTCAATTGTCACAGAGCTTTTTATAAATATGTCCACTGAATAACATGTTGTACCTATGTAAATCATTATTAAACTTGGAGTTTAATCATTGCATTAGTTTTGACTGCCATCTAATGGCAAGAATACTGAACTATCTAGAAGTAAAAAGAACCAGTCTCGCTGCAGTAAGCAAAAGAACATTGACTTTGGCTACAATTTGCAGGACTGTTTTACAGTAGAATTTATTGTCTGCACTCAGTGTAAATATTAGGACATCATGCAAATATTACGTATTCAATTAGGATTGTTAAATCTGAAATAAAACAGAATTTTTCATTTCTTTGTGTAAGAAGTTCATGACCTTACTGTAATTTTCATTCTTTCTTTGACCACACATTATAGTCCTTTCAGATTACAGCCCACTTAGTACAGCAAATATTAGGCAGTAGCACAATATGTAGTCCTTTTACCATGAAAGTCCAAAAGGAGAAATAGACTTAATATATGTAATTCAATTCCTTTCCATATAATCAGTGCTCAGTACAAAGCATTGGATTAATGTGCTGCTTAAAGCATTCTACTTGGACCCTAGTTTTTCAGTGGGATTTTGAAAGTAGGGGCCTGTGTGGCATGCTGCTATACTCTGACCTAGAAGTTACATGCATTGTGATGAAATCTACAACCAAAAGAGAAAGTTGGCTGGGCACAGTGGCCTACACTTGTAATACCAGCACTTTGGGAGGCCAAGACCAACAGATTACTTGAGCTCAGAAGTTTGAGACCAGACTGGGCAACATGGTGAGACCCCATCTCTAAAAAAAATACAAAAATTAGCCGAATATGGTGGTGCTCACCTGTAGTCCCAGCTACTTGGGAGGCGGAGGTGGGAGAATCGCTGGAGCCTCAGAGGCAGAGGTTGCAGTGAACCGTGATTGCGCCACTGCCCTTTAGCCTGGGGAGCAGAGAGAGACCTTGTCTCAAAGAAAAACAAAAACAGAAACAAAAAGGGAGAGGGAGAGAAAGTTAAAAAATTATTAGTTGAAAATAAGCACTTCTGAGCCTCAACTGTTAGATATTTTTTAAGCAAAGATGAGGCAGAGTCCTCTAAAAGGACCTTTAAGACAGCTAGCAACTTCTTGGTGTGTTTCAGCAACATCTATGGAAAGCCAAAAAAAATGAAGAAAAAACAGAAAAGAGGAAGCTTTGCTTATATTTGTTTAAGCATTCTGCCCCCACCAAATCCAGTTTGCTTATGAAGTAACCAAGATGAATACAGTTTCATCCTCCAGCAAAATGCTCCAACTCTTTTATTATCTTTAATCCAAATGGAATCAATTGGTTTTTGTTTGTATTAACAGATTTACTGAGGTACAATGACATATAATGAACGGCACATCTATAAAGGGATATATGTTTATACTCATGAAACCATCACAAAAATCAAGATAATGAATATATCCATCACCCCCAAAAATGCCCTCATGACCCTTGTAATCCAAACCCACCTCTCCCATCCCACTCTGTCCCTAGGCAGCTGCTGATTTGCTTTTGATTACAGATAAGATTATATTTTCTAGAATTTTTCTATAAATAGGATCAGACCGTATGTACACCATCATCTGGCTCCTTTTATCTGGTGTGATCACTTTGAATTCATCTATGTTGTTGCTGTATAATTTCTTTTTATTCTGAGTGGTATTCTATTGGGTGGATGTATCACAATTTGTTTATCCATTCACTTGCTAAAGGAGTATAGATGACTTTTTGTTTTACAAATAAAACATTTGTAAATATTACAAATAAAGCTGCTATGAACATTTGTGTAAAAAATTTTGTATGGGCCAGGCATGGTGGCTCATGCCTGTAATCCCAGCACTTTGGGAGGCTAAGGTGGGAGGATTGCTTGAGACCAAGAGTTTCAGACCACCCTGGGCAGCGTGGCAAATTTTCATGTTTACAAAAAAAAAAAAAAAAAAATTAGCCAGGCATGGTAGTGCATGCCTGTGGTCCCAGCTACCAAAGAGATTCAGGTGGGAAGATTACTTGAGCTCAGGAGGTCGAGGCTGCAGTGAGCCATAATCACACCACTGCATTCCAGCCTGGGCAACAGAGTGAGACCCTGTCTCAAGGGGGAAAAAAAAAAAAAAAAAAAGATTTTGTATGAACACACACTTTCCTTTATTTTTGGAATGAATACCTAGAAGTTTTTGCCAGACTGGATAATGATCTGCCAAAGACATCCATGTCCTAATTCCCTTTTGCTATTTACCTTATATGACAAAAGGTACTTGGCAGATGTGATTAAGTGAAGGATCTTGAGGTGGGAAATTCACTTGATTACCAAGGGGGCCCAATGTCATCACAAGGGCCCTTGTAAGAAGGAGGCAACAGAGTCAGAGTCAGACAGAAAGTGAAATGACAATGGAGCTGAGAGAGGGATTGAAGATGCTACGTTGCTGGCTTTAAAGATGGAGGATGGGAGCAGGAGTCAAAGAAATTCAGCCAGTCTCTAGAAGCTAGAAGGCAAGGAAACGGAATCTCCCCTGGAGCCTCCAGAATGAACCAGCCTTTCCAACTCTTGACTGTAGCCCAATGAGATTGATTTTACACTTCTCACCTCCAGAGCTGTAAGATAATAAACTTGTGTTGTTTTAAACCACTGAGTTAGTGGTAATTTTTTATAGCAGCAATAGAATAATATAATAGAATGTAATGACTGAGTTATATAATAGTGATGGCAGCTGCAGCCTGTCTGGAGTGGCCTCAGCCATGACACTGGCTGCAGTGGGGAGGCACCGCTGGGGCTGTGTGCTCCACAGAGCCAGAGGGAGCCAGGAACAGGTGGAAGCCCTGCGCCTTTCGGAGCTGGATGGGTAGGAGCCCTGCCCTCCAGGTGCAGCTGCAGCCACCCAGCCGGGGTTGTGAACCCGGGCATTCCAGAGCTCTGGGGGCCAAGAAGGCCCCCCACCCCCACAGGCTTGGAAGTCCCTGCTCCTCTCCCTACTCTAGGTGCCTGGTCTGATTTTGGAGCAGAGTTGAAACCCAGCCTGGGCACCGTCATGACCTGGCCAAGTGTGTACGCTTGGGGCAGCACTGGCCCACCAGCCCTTGCCACCTCAGTCCCCTCTGGACTTTGGGTACTAAGGAACACGGGAGGGAGTCTGAGAGGGGGCAGAGGGCAGCTCAGTGTGAGCTTGCAGGTGCCCCTCAGCATGAACAGCCTGGGTGCTGGTGAGCACCATGGACAGCAAGTTGATGGCAGCAGGAGGCAGCCAGGCTCCTGGGAAGAAAGAGGTGGCTCCTGGTGAAGCCCTACCTTCAAGCTAGGGATGGCCTGAAGGCTGTGGCCCGGGCTGCCAGTTCTGCAGACTGAAGTGAGAACTTATGGTGCTTTTTCCAGGTTCTCCCATGGCCGCCCGTGGACCAGTCAGCATGTATTTCCTCCATTCTGAAGCCCATAAAAATCCCCAGACTCAGCCAGACTCGGGCAGATGACCTGTCTGCAGATAGGAGCTACACACTCCAGCTCTAGTGTCCACTGAGGTCTGCAGACTTGTCAGGATGACCTGCCTGTGGATTGGAGCTACGCACCCCAGGTGTCATCTCCACTGAGAGCTGTAGGGACATCTGGACAAGCTGCCTGTGGATAGAAGCTACCCACTCCAGGGCTTCTCTCCACTGAGGGCTGCAGAGACATTGGGATGACCTGCCTGTGGACAGGAGCTATCCTGCCTCTGGATAGAATCCACACTGAGGGCTACACAGACAACGGGACAACCTGCCTGCATATAGGAGCCACCCACGCCAGATCTCCTCTCTGCTGAGGGCTTCAGAGACATCAGGGTGACCTGCCTGTGGATAGGAGCTATCCACTCTGGGTCTCCTCTCTGCTGAGGGCTACACAGATGTTGAGATAACCTGCCTGTGGATAGGAGTTACCCACTCTGGTCTCCTCTCTGCTGAGATGATGGGATGACCTGCCTGCAGATAGGAGCTACCCACTCCAGGTCTCTTTTCCGATGAGGGCTGCAGAGATGTCAGGGTGACCTGCTTGCAGAAAGGAGTTACCCACTTTGGGTCTCCCGAGAGCTATACTGTCACTCAATAAAGCACCTCTTCACCTTGTTCACCCTCCAGTTGTCCACATACCTCATTCTTCCTGGATGTGGGACAGGATCTTGGGACCCCCATATGGTAAGACTGAAAGAGCTGTAACACTAACAGAGCTTAAACATGCCCCCCTGCTCACCACGTTGCAGGTGATGAGAAGGAGAGAAGAAAGGAGAGCTGCAACCCTTTGGGGAACCCAGACCTTGGAGCTCCCCAATTCAGGGCTGTGACACCTTCTTTGGGGCTCTGTGGTTCCTAGTGTCTCCTAGTTTCCAGGTGCCACTGTGTTCCCCAGTGCCCCTAGAGGAAGCTGCTTGCAGTATGCCTGGTCTAGTTACATACAGCCTCACAGGGGACCAGCACCTGTGTCAGCACCTGGAGCTGCCTGCCCCACTGCAGCCAGCATGCCTGGCTGTGTGCAGTGGCCAGACCCCGTGCTCGCTCACACATTCCCCACCACTCTGCCCCTGGCTCACCTTTGGTAGGTGTGGGATCCAGACCAACAGTGCAAGCCAAGTGCAGCCTGACAGGCCAAGTGGGCAAAACAAGCCCAGCAGACCTGAGGAAAACTTGGGTAAAGGTGCCACTGGCAGGTTTCCAGCAGGTGAAGCAACACCCCAAAGATCTCATGATAATAGGTTCATGTTTAACTTTTTAGGAAACTTGCAAACTGTTTCCTAAAGAGATTACATCGATTTAAAGTACCATTAGCAGAGTATGAGAGTCCTGGTTGCTTCACATGTTCACCAAAGACTAGTATTGCTAGTCTTTTTAACATTCTAGTGGATATATGATGGTATCTCATTGTGTTTTAATTTGCATTTTCATAACAAATAATGATGTTGAGCATCTTGTCATGTACTTATTTGCCATCCACATATATTTTTCATGAAGTATCTGTTTAAATATTTTGCCCAATTTTTTATTTTGAGATGGGGTTTCAGTTTCTTGCCCAGGCTGAGGTGCAGTGGCTATTCACAGGTGTGGTCATGGTGCACTACAGCCTCAAACTCCTGGGTGCAAACAATCATACTGCCTCAGCCTCCCAAGTAGCTTGTACAATAGGAATGGGCTACACTGTGCCCAGCTTTTTGGCATTTTGAAAATGGGATTATTTGTCTTTTTATTATTGAACTGTGTGAATTCTTTATATATTTTAGATACCAGTTCTTTTATTGGATAAAGTTTTGTGAATGTTTTTTCCCAGTCCATGACAATGTCTTCAGAAGAGCAAAAGATTTAAATTTTGTAAATTTTTCGGAAGTTTCCGAAACTGTTTTCAACAATCCCTACCTTCTGGCATTTGTGACCTTGTGTAATCCTGAGTTAGACATAGTGTTTTATTTCTAATGAATAACTTGTGGCAAAGGTGATAGAATATCACCTCAGGATTACACTAGAAAAGACTGTGACTTGCTTCTTGCTTGTACCCTCTCCCTGACTCTTCTTTCATCCTTCCTTTGATGAAGCAAGAGGCTTTTTTGTGAGCTGCCCTATTGAGAAGCCCACAGGGCAAAGCAGAGTTGCCTCTGGCCAATAGCTAGCAAAGAAGTAAGGGCCTCTCAACAATCCTTGAAAACTAAATCTTGACTACAATATTCAAAAGTGGATCCTTAACTAGCTGAGACTTCAAATCAGAGCACAGCCCCAGTTGAAAGTTGACTGTAGCCTTGTGAGAGACCCTTGAAGCAGAGGTCTCAGCTCTAAGTCATGCTGGGATTCATGACTCACAAAGGTAATAATAAGTACTATTTTAAGTCACTAGGATTAAAGGTAATTTGTTGTCCCACAGTAGATAATTAATACAGTGGCTCTTTTTCTTTTACGCTTTTTGAATCCTGTTTAAGAAATCTTTGCCAAATCCAAGGTCATGAATATTTTCTCCTTGATTCTTCTAGAAATTTTACAGTAGTAACCCTCACAATTAAGTCTTTGAGCCATTTTGAGTTAATTTTTGTAGACAGTATGCATACAGTATGAGGTGAGTGTACATAATCTGTGTATAGTGTGAGATTCATGTTGTCACATACAGCAATTCAATTGCTTCAGTGTCATTTGTTTAAAAATTATCCTTTCACTATTGAATTGCATTGATCCTTTGTGAAAAATGAATTACATTTCTAATTCCAAACTCTCTATTCTGTTCTATGGCCTGTCTTTACACTACCATATCACATTGATTACTGTAGCCTTACCTTTAATTCCAGGCTATCTACTCTGTTCTATTGTCTGTCTTTACACCAATACCATACCATCTTGATTACTGTAGCTTTATAGGTCTTGAAATCAAATAGTGTAAATAAATAGCTTTATTCTTTTTTAAAGTTGTTTTGGCTGTTTTAGATTCTTTTCATTTTCAAACGCATTGTAGAATCAGCTTGTCAATTTCTATTAAAAAATTGTGCTGGCCTTTTATTGGGATTGCATTGAATCTCCAGGGGGAGAACTAACATCTGACCAATACTGAGTCTTCTGATTCACGAACCTGCTATATCTCTCTGCTATATTTACTTGGGTCATCCCTAGCTTCTCTCAGCAATGTTTTGTCATTTTCAGTGTGCAGGTTTTCAACATGTTTCATTAAATTTATTCCTAAATATTTTAAATTTTCTAGGCTGGGTGCAGTGGCTCATGACTGTAATCCCAGCAATTAGGGAGGCCAAGGTGGGTGGATCACTTGAGGCCATGAGTTACGGACCAGCCTGGCCAACATGGTGAAACCCTGTCTTTACTAAAAATATAAAAATTAGCCAGGTGTGGTGGCGCATGCCTATAGGCCCAGCTACTCGGGAGGCTGAGGCATGAAAATCACTTGAACCCAGGAGGTAAAGTTGGCAGAGCCAAGATCATACCAATGCACTCTAGCCTGGGTGACAGAGCAAGACACTGTCTCAAAAAAATTTTTTTTCAATGTTATATAAATGGTATAGATTTTAGAATTTTAATACCTGACTGTGGTTAATATTTTTATATATTTTGTACATTATATATCATTCAATGATGATTCACTTCTTAGTTATATAGTTATATTATCTTTCTTGAGGGGTTCCTTAAGATTTTCTACCTAGATGATTTTGTCATTCCAAATAAAATTTTTCTTCTTCTTCTATAATCTATATACTGTTATTTCTTTTTATTTTCTTAATACAATGTTGAATAGAAGAGGTGAGCACGGAGGCCCATCCAGTGGCTCATGCCTATAAATCCCAACATTCTGGGAGACCAAGGCAAGAGGATTACTTGAGCCCAGGAGTTTGAGACAAGCCTAGGCAACATGATGAAACCCTGTCTCTACCAAAAATACAAAAAAATAAAAAACTTAGCCAGGCCTGGTGGTGCACAGCTGTATTCCCAGCTACTTGGGAGGATGAGGTGGGAGAATTAATTGAGCCCAGGAGGTCAAGGATGCAGTGAGCCATAATAGTGCCACTGCACTCCAGTATGGGTGACAAAGCGAGAACCTGTCAACAATAACAACAACAACAAAAAAGAGGTGAGTATGGACATTTCTTTCTTTCTTTGGAATCTTAGACAGAAAGCATTCAGTTGTTGATGATAAACCACGAGGGTAGATGTAAATTTTTTATATATGAACTTTGTTAGGTAAAAGAAATTCCCTTCTATTCCTACACTGATGAAAGTTTTTATTAGGAATGAAAGACTTTGTCAAATGTTTTTCTTTCATTTATTGAGAAGAATTTGTGTGTGTGTGTGTGTGTGTGTGTAGATGAAATTACATTGGTTAATTTTCAAATTTTTTTCACCACTCTTGCATTTGTGGGATAAACTAGTTTAGTCAGAATGTATTAACTATTGTATTCATTACTGGATTTACTTTGTTAACATTTTGTTGAGAAGTTTTATTTCAATGTTCATGAAGAACACTGGCATACAGTTTCATTATCTTCTGTGTTTTTGTTTGGTTTTGGTACCAGGTTAATGCTACTCTCATATAATGAATTAGGGGAAGTTTCTTCTTCTTCAATTTTCTGAAAGACTTTTTGTAGAATTGTTACTATTTTGCTTTTACATTTTGGTAGACTTGAACAGTGAAGCCATGTGGGCCTAGAGTTTTCTTAATGGGAAAATTTTTAATTAAAAATTTGATTTCTTTAATAAAAATAAAACTTTGCATATTATCTATTTCTTCTTGAGTAAGCTTTGGTAGCTTGTCTATTTCATTTAAGTTGTTGAATATATTAGTAAAAAGTTTATAATAGTCCCTTATTATCCTCTTAATGTTTATAGAACCTGTAGTTATGGCCCTCTTTCCTTCTCAATATTAGTGATGTGTATCTTCTTTTGTCTCCTATCAGTCAGGCTACAGATTTATCAATTTTATTGATCTTCTCAATATGTTTTTGGCTTTATTGATTTTTCTCTATTCTTTTTGATTATTTGTTTTCCATTTCATTGATTTCTGCTCTCATATTTATTACTTTCTTTGGCTTCTTTGGATTTGAATTGTTCTTCTTTTTAGTTTCCTAAGGTCACTAATTTGAAATAATTTTAAAAAAATATATGCACTTAATGCTATGTATTTCCTCCTAAGCACTACTTTAGCATCATCTCACAAATTTTTCTTCTTACTCAATTCAAATAATTTCAACATTCTTTTGCTTGCCTCTTTGATACTTGAGTTATTTAGAAGTGTGTTATTTATATTTAATATCTACCTATTTGGGGATTTTTCAGATATCTTTCTGTTGTTGAGTTCCATTTAATTTTCTTGTGGTCATATTTTGTACATCTGAATTCTGTTCAACTTACTGAGACTTGGCTTTTGATCAGAATATGACTTATCTTGGTAAATGTTTTGTGGATATTAGAAAAGAACATGTATTTTGTTGCTGTTGGGTGAAGCATTTGATAAATTTCAATTAGGTCAAGTTGGTTTATGGTGTTTGAGTCTTCAATATCTTTACAGTTTTTCTGTTTATCTCTTCTATTAAATTCTAATCAGAAAGTTGTTGAAGTATCTTACTATAATTGTGAACTTATGTATTTTTCCTTGCAGTTCCATCAGTTTTATTTTGTGTATGTGAAGCTTAATTATCAGGTGCATAAACATTTAGAATTGCTAAGTTCTCTTGACCAATGGACTCCTTTGTTTTATCTCATTTTCTTATTCTTTCATTTTTTATTTTTTATTTTTGAGATGGGGTCTCACTCTGTCACCCAGGCTAAAGTGTAGTGGCATAATCATGGCTCAAGGTAGCCTCAACTTTTCCCGGGCTCAAGTGATCTTCCACCTTAGCCTCCCGAGTAGCTGGGACTACAGGCACTCGCCACCACACCAAGCTAATTTTTTGACTTTTTTTTTTCACTATGTTGCCCAGGCTGGTCTCAAACTCCTGGGCTCAAGTGGTCCTCTTGCTTCAGCATCTGGAGTAGCTAGGATTACAGGCACACGTCACTGTACCTGGATTTAGAATGATTCTTTTTAACACTGGCAATATTCTTTGCTCAGAAATCTACTTTGTCTGAAATTAATATTGTCATCCTAGTATTCTTTTGACTAGTGTTAGCATGGGATTTTTTTTTTGGCATCTTTTAATTTTTAGGTTGTTTGTTACTTTGTTTTTCAAATGGGTTTCTTATATGCAGCATATAGTTGGGTCTTGCTTTTTTACCCAACTTGACAATCTCTGCCTTTAAATTGGGGTGTTTAAGATATTTACACTTAACATAATTAAGGATATGGTAGGGTTTAAGTCTACCATCTTACTTTTTGTTTTCTATTTGTCCTATTTGTTTTCTGTTCCCTCTTTTTCTTGTTAACTTCTCTTGGATTCAGTATTTTTTATTTTTCCATTTATCTCCAGTTGGCCTATTAGCTACAATTCTTTGTTTTGTATTTTAATGGTTACTTTAGGGTTTCTAATATACATTTTTTAAACTTTATTTTTAAAATGACTGTTTTCCTTTTTGAGACAGGGTACTGCTCTGTTACCCAGGCTGCAGTGCAGTGGTGCGATCTCGGCTTATGCAACCTTCATTTCCCAGGCTCAAGTGATCCTCCCACCTCAGCCTCTCAAATAGCTAAGACTACAGGTACGTACCACCACACTTGACTAATTTTTAAATTTTTTGCAGAGATGAGGTCTCACTGTTGCAGGATTTTTGGGGTGTTGCTTTTCTGGCTGGAAACCTCTGTGGCTAAGTTTTGCTTGGGGCTGCTGAGCTCATTCCACCCACTTGGCCTGGCAGGCTCCTCTCAGCTCATGCTACTGGCCTGGATCCTATGGCTGCCTAGGGCGAGCCAGGCATGGAGTGGTGAGAGATGTGTGAGTGAGCAAGCATGGGGTCTAGCCACTGTGCACAGTCAGGCACGCCAGCTGCTGCAGTGGGGCAGGAAGCTCCAAGTACTGGCATGGGTGCCAGTTCTCTGCAAGGCTGTGGCTGGACCAGGCACACCACAAGCAGCTTCCAAGGCTGCCACTGGAAAACACGGTGGCACCCAGAAGCTTACAGACTCTAGGAACTGCAGGACCCCAAAGAGGGAGTCACAACTCTGGCTCAGGGAGTTCTCAGGTCTGGGCTTCCCAAAGGGCCATAGCTCTTCTCTCTTTCTCTTCACCCGCAATGTGGCAAACAAGGGGCATGTTTCAGCCGTTTGTGCTACAGCTCTTTTAGCCCCACCATTTGACAGGTCCTGAGTTCCTGTCCTGCTACCAGGAAGAATGAAGTATGCAGACAAGTGGAGGGTGAGCAAGATGAGAAGGATTTTTATTGAGGGATAGAACAGCTCAGAAGAGACCCACAGTAGGTAGCTCCTTTACACAGCTAGGGTATCCCAATAAGTGTTTCACTCCTAGCAGAGAGGAGGCCCTGGATTGGGAGGCTCCTCTCTGCAGGTAGGTTGTCTTGTCATCGCTGCTGCTTTCAGCAGAGAGGAGGCCCTGGAGTGCGTTGTTCCTCTCTGCAGCTGGTTTCTATTTCTGCAGCTGGTTGTCCCGATGTATCTCTAGCTTTCAGGGGAGAGGAGGCCATGGAGTGGGTAGCTCCTCTCTACAGCTAGTTGTCCCGACTCTGCTGCTCTCAGCAGAGAGGATGCCCTGGAGTGGGTAGCGGGGAGCAGGTGTGTCAGCACTGCTCTGAGTGTGTGCACATCTGGCCACACTGTGACAGCACCTGGGCTCAGCCCTGACTTTGCAGCAAGATCAGAGTGAGCACCAATAGCAGGGAGAAGCCAGACAGCAGGAGCAGGCATTTCTGAGTCTGCAAGGGCAGTGGGGGGCCTTCCCAGGCCCCAAGAGTGTAAGGATGCCTGAGTCCAGAGCCATGACTTGGGCAGCTGCAGCGGTACCTGGGGAGCTCCTGCCCCACCAACTCGGAAGGGGAGGGGCTCCCACCTGTTCCTGGCTCCTGCCGGCTCCATGGAAGGTGCAGCCCAGCTGTGCCTCCCTGCTGCAGCTGGCGTGATGGGAGCAGCTGCTCCAGATAGGCTGCCACTGTTATCATCACTATATTGCCCGTCTGGTAAAACAGCTCTTTTTGAGATATAATTCACATACCATGCACTTCATTCACTTAAAATATATAATTTAATGGCTTTAGTATGACAGAATTTGGCAACTATCACCATGATCAATTTTAGAACATTCTCATTGTTCACAAAAAGAGATCCCCTACACCTAAGCAACCTTCCCCTCCATTTCTCCATTCTCCTCAGCCATAGGCAACCATTAGATTTGCTTATTCTGGATATTTTGTATAAATGAAATCATGCAATATGTGGTCATTTGTGACTTTTTTTTTTTCAATTAGTATGATGTTTTCAAGGTTCAACCATGTTGTAAAATATATCAGTACTTTATTCCTTTTTATTCACAGATAATATTCCATTATATGGATATAACACATTTTTTTTGTCTATTCATTATCATCAGTTGATGGATAGTTGGATTTTCACTTTTGGGCCATTATCAATAATGATGCTATCAGTATTAGATACATGTTTCTGTGTAGACATATGTTTGTATTTCTCTGTACACACCTGGACATGGAATTACTGGGTCACATGGTAAGTCTATATTAACCATTTTAGGAACTTCCAGACTGTTTGTCAAAGCAGCTGCATCATTTTACATTCCCACGACAGTGCATTAGGATTCTCATTTCTCCATATCTTCACTAACACTTGTTCTTAATTTTCTTTTCGATTATAGCCATCCTAGTGGGTGTGAAGTAGTATCTCATTGTCGTTTTAACTTGCATTTCCTTGATGTATAGTATAAATCTTTAATTTATTATAATCTGCCTTCAAGAATTACGGTACTTCATGTATGGTATAATAACCTTACGACAATATACATCTATTTTCCCTCCCCTGGCTTTGCGGTATTTTCATGCATTTTACTCCTTCAGATGTTATAAGCATTACAATGCATTGTTACTAATTTTTTTTGATATGGGGTCTCTCTCTGTTGCCAGGCTGGAGTGCAGTGGTGCAATCACAGCTCACTTGTAGCCTCAACCTCCTGAGGGGCTCGAGCAATCCTCCCACATCAGCCTCCCAGGTAGCTGGGACCACAGGCACTTACCACCACACTCAGCAAATTTTTAAATTATTTTGTAAAGATGGGGTCTTGTTATGGTGCCTAGGCTAGTCATAGACTCCTGAGCTCTAGTGATCTTCCCACCTTAGCCTCCCAAAATGCTGGGATTATAAGGGTGAGTCACCGTGACCAGCTCATTGTTATTAATCTTGCCTTAAATACCTAGCTATCTTTTTTAAAAGAATTTTATTGAGATATAATTAACAATACCAGGCATGGTGGTGCATGCCTGTAGTCCCAGCACTTTGGGAGCCCAAGGTGGGTGGATTGCTTGAGCTCAAGAGATCAAGATCAGCCTGGGCAACATGGTGAAACCCCGTCTCTACAGAAAATATAAAAAATTAGCTAGGCATGGTGATGCATGCCTGTAGTCCCAGCTACTTAGGAGACTGAGGTGCGAGAATCACCTGAGCCCAGGAAGTTGAGGCTGCAAGGCTTTAGTGAGCCATTATCACACCACTGCACTCCAGCCTGAGTGATAAGGTGAGACTTTATCTCAAAAAAAAAAAAAAAAAAAAAAAAGAGAGAGAGAGAATTAACAAGTTATACATTTCACTCATCTAAAGTGCACAATTCAACAATTTTTAGTGTATTCACAGACTTTTGCAACCATCATTTTAGAGCATTTCATCATCCCAAAAAGAAACCCCTTACCCATTAGCAGTCACTCTCCATTTTCCCCCAATCTGCCAAGCCCTAGGCAATCACTAATCTGTGTCTATAGATTTGCCTATTCTGGCCATTTAAGATAAATGAATCCTTATCATATGTGGTCTTTTGTGACTGGCTGGCCAATTTTTTTTCTTAAGAGATAAAGGTCTTGCTTTGGTGCTCAGGCTGGTCTTGAATGCTTGAGCTCAAATGATCCTCCTGCCTCAGCCTCTGGAGTAGCTGGTACTACTAGAACATGTCACCACACATGGCTTCAATTATCTTGTAAAGAAATTTTTTAAATTAGCAGGAAGAGTATTTTATCTTTGCCCACATTTTTACCACTTCCATTCTGTCTTCATTCCTTTGTGTAGCGCCAGATTTTCATCTGGTATCACTTACCTTCTGCTTGGCAGGTTTCTTTCTCTTTCTTTCCTTTCCTTTCCTTTTCTTTTCTTTTCTTTCTTTCTTTCTTTCTTTCCTTCTTTCTTTCTCTTTCTTGCCTCTCTTTCCTTTATTTCCTTTCTTCTTTCTTCTTTCCTTCCTTTCATCTTTCTTTTTCTTTCTTTCTTCATTTCCTCCTTCTTTTCTCTTTCTTTCTTTCTTTTTCTTCTTTCCTTCATTTTCCTCCCTTCCTTCCTTCCTTCCTTCCTTCTCTCTCTCTCTCTTTCTTTCTTCTTTCTTCCTTCATCTAGTATCACTTTCCTTCTGCTTGGCAGATTTCTTTTAGTCTTTCTTTATTTCTCTCTCTCTCTCTCTCTCTCTCTCTCTCTCTCTCTCTCTCTGTCTTTCACGTTTTTAAGATGGAGTCTCACTCTGTCACCCAGGCTGGAGTGGAGTGGCACAATCTTGGCTCACTGTGGCCTCTGTGTCCCGGGTTCAAGTGATTCTTGTGCTTAAGCCTCCTGAGTAGCTGGAATTACAGGTGCCTGCCAACACACCCAGCTAATTTTTTGTATTTTTAGTAGAGATGGGGTTTCACCATGTTGGCCAAGCTGGTCTTGAACACCTGGCCTCAAGTGATCCACCCACCTCGGCCTCCCAAAGTGTGGGATTACAAGTGTGAGCCACAGCACCCAGCCCTTTTAGCATTGTAGTGCAATTCTGGCATAAATTCTCTCTTTATATAGATACACATGTGTGTGTGTGTATGTGTGTGTGTGTGTGTGTATTTAATTTATAAATAATAGAAATTTATTCTCACAGTCCTGGAGGCTGAGAAGTTCAAGATCAAGGAGCTGGCAGGTTTGGTGTCCGATGAGAGCCCAGATCTCTGCTTCCAAAATAGTGTCTTGAATGCTGCATCCTTACATGGCGAAAACGATGGAGAGCAAAGTAAAATGGGCAGTTTTTTATATATCCAGCAAAGCCTTTATTTTGCCTTTTTTAAAAAGATATTTTCACTGGGTGTTGAATGTTAGTTTGATTGTTTTCAGTGTTTTGCCAACAATGTTCCACCATCTTTTGGTTTGCATTATTTTCAACAAGAAATATGCTGGATTTTTAAATCTTTGTTCTTCTCTATGTAGTATATGCTTTTTTCTAGCTGCCTTTAAGATTTTCTCTTTATCACAATTTGATTATAATGTGCCTTGGTGTAGTTTTCTTCATGTTTCTTATGTGCAGGGTTCATTGAGCTTCTTGGTTCTGTGGGTTCATACTTTTCAGCATTTTCATTCATTACTTCATCAATTTTTTTGTTATCCTAGCCCTCCTTTTCAGGGATTTCAGTTATACACCCATTAGGCCACTTGAATTTGTCCCACAGTTCAACTTTTTTTCTTTCTGTGTATCATTTTGGGTAATTCCTGTTGCTACATATTATATTTTCTTCCACTGTCCAATCTGCTATTAATCCCACCCAGTGTACTTTAAAAAAATCTCAGACCCTGTATTTCTCATCTATAGAAGTTTGATTTAAATTTCTTTTTTTTTTTTTTTTTTTTTCTTTTTTTTTTTTGAGACGGAGTCTCGCTCTGTCGCCCAGGCTGGAGTGCAGCGGCCGGATCTCAGCTCACTGCAAGCTCCGCCTCCCGGGTTCACGCCATTCTCCTGCCTCAGCCTCCCGAGTAGCTGGGACTACAGGCGCCCGCCACCGCGCCCGGCTAGTTTTTTGTATTTTTTTAGTAGAGACGGGGTTTCACCATGTTAGCCAGGATGGTCTCGATCTCCTGACCTCGTGATCCGCCCGTCTCGGCCTCCCAAAGTGCAGGGATTACAGGCTTGAGCCACCGCGCCCGGCCTGTATTTTTAGTAGAGATGGGGTTTCACCATGTTGGCCAGGCTAGTCTTGAACTCCTGACCTCATGAATCAATCACCTTGGCCTCCCAAAGTGCTGGGATTACAGGTGTGAGCCATTGCACCTGGCCTCTTTTCTTTCTTTCTTTTTCTTTTTCCAAGACAAAGTCTTGCTCCGTTGTCCAGGCTGGAGTGTAGTTGTGCAGTCTCAGCTCACTGCAACCTCTGCCTCTGGGATTCAAGTGATTCTCCTGCCTCAGTATCCTGAGTAGCTGGGACTACAGGTGTTTCTAAGGTAACAAAGAAAAGGTAAATGTCACCATGCCTGGCTAATTTTTTGAATTTTTAGTAGAGACAGGATTTCACCATGTTGGTCAGGCTGGTCTCAAACTCCTGACCTCAAGTGATCTGCCTGTATCGCCCTCCCAAAGTGCTGAGATTACAGGCATGAGCCACTGTGCCCAGCACAGACTCTGCAGTTTCTACACACACCCACATGCGTGGTATTTGTACTTATCACGATCGGCCCCATTCTTGTGGGCACATAGACTCCATTTCTCAGCTTCCCTTGCAGTTGGGTTTGGCCATGTGACTTGTGTTCTAGCCAATGAAAGAGGAGCAGAAGTGAACAGTGTCATGGTCTATCTACACAATGAAATACTCTTCAACAATAAAAAGGAGCAAACTACTGACACATGGTATGTCAAGATGAATCTCAAAAACAATGTGCTACAATGAAAGAAACCAGAAACAAGAGGCCACATATTGTATATGATTCCATTTAAATAAAATGTCCAAAATAGGCAAATGCATAGAGACAGAAGATACAGTAGTGTCACCCAGTGGGATAGAAACGGAGATTAACAGGAAATGGGCACAAGGGATCCTACTGGGAGCATAAAAATATGCTAAAACTGACAGGGTAATGGTTATACTGCTTGGAAAAGCTAGCAAAAATCACTGAATTGTACATCTGAAAAGGAGAAACTTCATGATCAGTTAAAAAAAAAAAAACCTCAATAAAGTTGTTTTCTTAAAAATAAAGAATAAAGACGAAAATGCGAATCCAGTCTGTTACCTCATCATGGCCTGAAACAAAAGTCCCTGCCAATTCTTTCTTTTTCTCTTTTGTCTTAATCCAAGCCCACAATTCCAGTCAGGTAGAGACAGAATAAATGTAAAAACTCTCCCTCTAAGGCTAGCTAACTTGGAATAAAAACCTGAGGGACTTGATATAAGGAAAGATTCTAAGGTAACAAAGAAAAGGTAAATGCATAAAATCAGAATGGAAACCTGAGCATGAAAATGCCAGAAGATTACTCATCTTTATTACGTAACTATTAAAATACACATCTAATGGAAAGGGGGAACTGCAATATATAAAGCAAACGTGTAGTCAAAACATTTCTGTTTCTGAAGCTTTTGAAGCAGATCTTTTTGTTATATCTATGGGATAACTTTAAAGACAAAGAAGAAGAAGAATTTTAAAACTTATATTAATTCCTGAGTTGATGGTTGTTTTCGTGGACCCACACTGCCCAAGAAATCCAATCCTTTTATCATTCTGGAGGAAAAAAGGTAACTCCTCCCATGCTATATAGAGTAGGTCACAGTCAGTTTGTGAAAGTATTCTCTTGGCTTAGAGTTCCCTGGTAGAAGATTTTAAATTATGGAATTGTAGCTTTAGAATTTTCATCAGTTTTTGTTTGTTATTTTAATAGTTTTGGGGGTACAGGTGGATTTTGGTTACAGGGATAAGTTGACTAGAGGTGATTTCTGAGATTTTAGTGCACCCATTACCTGAACAGTGTACGCTGTACTCAAGATGTAGTCTTTTACTTCTCATCCCCCCTCAATCTTCTCCCCTGAGTCCCCGAAGTCCAGCATGTCATTCTTATGCCTTTGCATCCTCATAGCTTACATCCCACTTATAAGTGAGAACATACAATAGTTGATTTTCCATTCCTGAGTTACTTCACTTAGGATAATGGCCTCTGGCTCCATCCAAGTTGCTGCAAAAGACATTATTTTGTTCCTTTTTATGCCTGAATAGTATTCCATCATGTATATATGCCACATTTTCTTTATCCACTTGTTGGTTGATGGGCACCAAGGTTAGTTCCATGTCTTTTCGATTGCGAATTATGCTGCTACAAACATGCATGTGTATGTGTCTTTTTCATAGAATGATTTATTTTCCTTTGGGAAGATACCCAGTAGTAGCATTGCTGGATCAAATGGTAGTTCTACTCTTTGTTCTTTAAGGAATCTTCAAACCGTTTCCCATAGCAGTTGCACTAATTTACGTTCCCACCAGCAGTGTAAAAGTGTTTCTTTTCACCTCATCAATGCCAACATCCATTATTTTTTGACTTTGGGGCCATTCTTGCAGGAGTAAAGTGATATCTCACTGTGATTTTAATTTGCATTTCTCTGATAACTAGTGATGTTGAACACGTTTTCATGTTTGTTGGCTGTTTGTATATTTTCTTTTGGGAAATGTTCTTTGCCCACTTCTGGCCACTTTCATTCGTGTACTTTGCCAACTTTTTGATAGGAATTATTTATTTTTTAATTACTAATTTGTTTGAGTTCCTTGTAGGTTCTGGACACTGGTCTTTTGTCAGATGTATAGTTTGCAAATTTTTTCTCCCACTCTATGGGGTTACTGTTTACTCTGCTGATTATTTCTTTTGCTGTGCAGGAGCTTTTTAGTTTAATTAGGTCCCATTTATTTACTTTTCGGTTGTTGTTGCATTTGCTTTGGGGGGGTCTTAGTCATGAATTCTTTGCCTAAGAATTATCTTCTAGAATTTTGATGGTTTCAGGTCTTAGATTTAAGTCTTTAATCCATCTTGAGTTGATTTTTGTATAAGGTGAGAGATGGGGATCCAGTTTCATTCTTCTACATGTGGCTTGCCAGTTTTTTCAGCATCATTTATTGAATAGAGTGTTCTTTCCTTAATTTATGTTTTTGTGTGCTTTGTCCAAGATCAGTTGGCTGGAAGTATTTGTCTTCATTTCTGGCTTCTCTATTCTTTTCCATTTGTCTACTTTGTATTTTAATATCAGTACCATGCTGTTTTGATAACTGCAGCCTTGTAGTATAGTTTGAAGTTAATGTATTTGTATGTTTTCATGCTGCTATAGAAAGCTACCTGAGACTGGGTAGTTTATGAAGAAAAGAGGTTTAATTGACTCATAGTTCTGCATGACTGGGGAGGCCTCAGGAAACATACAATCATGGTGGAAGGCAAAGGAGAAGCAGACATCTCCTTCAAAAGGCAGTAGGAGAGAGAGTGCACACTAAGAAAGCTACACACTTTTAAACCATCAAATCTCATGAGAATGCACTCACTATCATGAGAACAGCAAGGCAGAAGTCCATCCCCATGATTAAATCACCTCCCACCAGGCCCCTCCCCTGACACATGGGGATTACAATTCAAGACGAGATTTGGATGAGGACACAGAGCCAACTTATATGATTTTGCCCCGGTCCATCCCAAATCTCGTGTCCTTCTCACGTTTCAAACACAGTCATGCCTTCCCAACAGTCCCCCAATGTCTTGTCTCATTCCAGCACTAACCCAAAAACCCAAATCCAAAGTCTCATCTGAGACAAGACAAGTCCCTTCCCACTATGGCCTGTAAAATCAAAAGCAAGTTAGTTACTTCCAAGATACAATGGAGGTACAGGCATTGGTTAGATGTTCCCATTCCAATGGGAGAAATTGGCCAAAACAAAGGGACTATAAGCTCCAGCAAGTCCCAAACCCAACAGGGCAGCAATTAAATCTTAAGGCTCCAAAATAATTTCCTTTAACTCCATGTCTCACATCCAGGGAACAGAGCTGTAAGAGGTGGTCTCCCAAGGCCTTAAGCAACTATGCCCCTGTGGCTCTGCAGGGTACAGTGGCTGCAACTGCTTTCAGGGGCTGGTGTTGAGAACCTGTGGCTTTTCCAGGTACACAGTGCAAGCTGTCGGTGGATCTACCATTCTGGGGTCTGGAGGATGGTGGCTGTCTTCTCACAGCTCCAGTAGGCAGTGCCCCACTGGGGACTACATGTGGGGGCTGTGACCCCACATTTCCCCTCTGTATTGCTGTAGCAGAGGTTCTTCATGAGGGCTCTGCCCCTGCAGCAGACTTCTGCCTGGACATTGAGGCATTTCTTTTTTTTTTTTTTTTTTTTTTTTT